>NW_027532249.1:13528008-13755459 GCF_008692635.1 Crocuta crocuta
GAGGGAACATTTGGGGGAGGGCAGGAGGGAGGTGGGGAGGAGGAAACTTGCTGGAGGGGATGAAGAATACTTCATTCAGCATTTTGGAAGATTACTCGGGAGGCTGTTAATCGGAATGAGCTTTTGCACTTTTAATACTTCATGTACGCCAAGCACCTTGTTACCTTGTTTTGGTAACAACTGGAGTTTCAATCAATCATCTTCCCGCTCATTTTTAAAAACCATAAATGTTAGAAATATAACCCTTATTGTTAATGTGACTGTCTGGGAGGAAGTGGGGAAAGACTGCCCACCCTGTGAATCATTCCGTGGGGTAACTAGAAGGCCCATCCGTGTTCCTTTTCCCAACCAGAGAAAGTTTAAGAATCATCTTGTAAATTTATTTGTGTAACACCTAGTTTACAAATTACTTTAGTATTGCTTTAGGAGATGAAAAATCCTTTTGTTTCAGATGCATAACCCTCTCAAAATAAAATCTCAGTATCTTTCTTTCTGGACACAGCTTTCCAAGGCCAGCCTGCAGAATGGGGCTCTCTTTTCTCCTTTTACTTAAAGATATATATGAAGCTCGGGAAAAGACAGCCACTGATTTTATGTGGCTAAGAGCAAAAATTTAGAAAGAAAAAAAGAAGACTTGTTTGGAAGATCTGCCTAATTTGGGAATAGAAAGAGTTTTATTTCTTTGAGCCTAGAGGATTTATGGATTTATGTTTCCTCCTTAAGACAAATGACCCAAGCATATTTTTTTTCCAGCACTAACTCTAATCAATTACCTTTGTTACTAAAGAAATAAATAATCTCTGAAGAGTAATAGAGTTAAAATGCACTGGGTTCTAGTGTTTGGAGTTATTTGAGACTTTTTGTTTGTTTGCTTTTGTCTCTCTAGAGCTGAGCTTTCGCTAATTCCTAGTTATGGAGTATTTTTCCCTTTCGCCAGCAGTCCTGATCCACACGAGGCAAGTCAGAATGTTCGCGCTGGAAGGGTCCTTGGAAAAGCCCTAGGCGCAGGCTCTGGTTCTACAGCGGGGACAGAGGCCCAGAGAACTGGAGTGACTTGCCCTGCGTCACCCAGCCGGGGTCCTCGAACTCAGCCCCCATGGGGCTTGCACACCTCCACTTCCCTGCTCTGGGTCCCCTCTTTTACACAGCTCAACACTTTGAGACAAAGCCCTCCTCCTGCACCCGTTGCCCCCCACCCCCAATCAAACAAGAGGTCCGGGCATTTGAAAGGGCACCGCGCCTTAGCGGACCGGGTTCCGGTCACCTTNNGGTTGCGGCGCAGGAAGGCGGCGGGGGAGGGGCGGCCCGGCCGCGCCCCCACCTCCTCTCCCCTGCGCGGTGCGCGGAATGTTGGGACCGTTCCATCGGCGCGGTATGTGTGTGTAAACATCGTTAGCTTCGGAGGCCGACACACTGTGCGTTTTTAATTTCGCCTTACCAATTGCGGCCTGCCCGCGTTTGCGAGGAGGATGGAGACCTTGCCTCTCCGCCTTTGTGTTGCATTCCCAGGCGCCCGGCTTCCTAGACACGACAGGGGGGAGGCGCGGCGCTTCATTTTTCTGCACCTAAGGGTGACTGATGTCCGTGCTGGGTTCTTAACGCACCTCATTTGTAACATCATTGGCTCAGGAGGAAATCTTCCCTACTCACCTGGCAAAACGTGGCTTCATATGAATGTTTAATCTCCCTGGCGCGAGCGTCGGGAGAGAGCAGAATCCTCCTACCGCCTAGCCATGGCGAATGGCGATGGCTGGTCCCTCTGTAGGCCCCAGAGGTCCGCTTCTTACTCCTCTGCCGGCTTCCACGCATCCCTCTCACCTGGGTCCCTGCCACCAAGTATCGCACCCAGCCTCTCCCTACCTCCCTGCCTCACTCATTTCTCAGAGCACTAGCCGCATTCAGAACCTCCCTTCGAATCCACAACTTACAAAATGTATTTCATCATCCACAGAGACAGCATTTCTGCTTTCTTCACTTTGATAGGGGGTGGGGATGTCATTCTCCGCACTTGGGATAAGAAACCTCAAAGCAAGCGGAGGAGATACCTTTCGGGGTATGCATTTTGAGGCAGATCATACAAATGACAAAGATAAAGTCCCTTGGAGCCCACGGCAGTTTTGACTTTAAACATGAGGCGAGTTAACAAGGAAAGAAGCAATAAATTCAGCCCAGGGCATGACCCAGCACTAAATTGTCTCTTACAGTGTCCAGATTTCTGGCCAAGTTGTCAATTTGATGCCCCTTTCTCCGCCAGCCTCCTCAATTCCCCTTTCAGGTCGTGTTGTTTTTGTTGGTTTGCTTTTGTTTTACTGCCAAGTTATCTCTGCCGTAACTCCACCCCCCCCCAACCATTTTCTGACTCTGTTTTCCAAGTTCCTTAAGCATGACCAGAATAACACACCCACAGTTTCTCCTGCTAAATCCCTCAAGTTGCTTCCCTGGTAGAAATTTTGAAACAGGCTCACATCAGAACATTTTGTTCATCCCTCCCCACACACAAGCTGGTGAAAGATGGAAGGCTTTGGTATTTGCTGGAAATGAAAACATGGGGATGCTGTTGGAACAGACATCACGATGTTCTTTTTGTCCTTTGCACAAGGTGATCGTGTATCCTTCACATTCTATATAAGAACAGCCTATAAACAACATGTTACCCCAACTGGAGACAAGCAGTACTGGCGAGGGTTAACCAAGAAGCACTTAATGTGCCTGAGTAAATAGTCCGGGAAAGGATTAGACTGTGCGAGACTAACAGGCTGATCATAATGATAAAGTTATCCCAAAGATTCTTTCTGCTTTATGTTTAACAGTTATTTTTCTTCAAAGGCAATGGGTAAATGGTGTTGGTTTTATAGCCTGGAACCCTCTATTTAGATAGCTACACAGCAAGCCAGCATGAAACATTGTGTTATCTTTCCCGCTCCATTAGATCTAGAAGGAAACTGTGATATCATTACACACACATCACACAGTATTTTCCTCTTGATGTTCTACAAAAGGAGGGAGATCAAACACGTTCAGCACACTGAATGAGTGTCTCATGGAATAAGTTGTCCACAAGGCAGAGGTTTGGGGCATGAAGCAGATAATTCTAACTGCCCGCTGGGCAATGCCGGGGATTGGGCAAGGCAAGAAGTGAAAGGAAAATGGGAGGGGCGTCTGACTTTGGCTCAGGTCATGATCTCACAGTTTGGGAGTTCAAGCCCTTCATTGGGCTCTCTGCTGTCGGCACAGAGCCCTCTTTAGATCCTCTGTCCCCTTCTCTCTCTGCCCCTCCCCCTCTCACACACTGTCTCAAAAATAAACTAAAAAAAACAGAAAATGAGGATTTTCCTCCGCATACAAACATTGCTCAAAGTGCATCTCTGTGTAGTGCTATCAATTGCCTTCTGTTTCTTGCTCAGCCATAAAAATAATGACCCTGGTAATAATAGTAATAGAGCTGCTAACATTTATGAAACACTTACAACGTGCCAAGCCCTGTGCTAAGTGCTTATATACATGATCTCACTTCATCCCCACAATTCCCAATTTCATAGATGAGGAAATGAAGTCCGAATGAGGTTGTCACTTGCCTAGGGCCACATAGCAAGGAAACAAATGAATTTAGAGCACTGCTTTCAACTCCTACACTCATCTGCCTCCCATGTGCTTTCATACTGAAAGTCTGTGGCACAGTGAGTGAAGAAATGAAACAAGATCTATTAAATATCTGGTTATGAGAAGTTCTACCATTAAGAGGGGCATTTAGTATGAACTTGGCACTTAATCCTTACAGCTGCACTTGATGTAGGTACATAGTATCACCCCCAATTTAAGGATGGGGCAATAGAGGCTCAAAAAAGCTGAGTAACATTCTTAAGATTGGAGCTGATGTTTGCCCAAGTTGCTGGTAAAGGAGGCAAAGATGGTGAGAATAGCTCTTTGTGCCCCAGTCACTGCTCAAAGCACCTTATATGCATTTGTTTGTTTAATACTCCATGACACAGGCATGCTTATGATGCTTATTTTACAGATGAGGAAACTGAGTCATGGAACTTAAATAACCTGCTGAAGGTCATTCTGAGAATTAGGAACTGAGCCCCTTGCCTTGAACCCAGGAAGTCTGGCTTCAGTTTCTGTCTTCTCAACCATTTATTGCACACTGGTTTTTAAAAATAGCTGAACATTGGTCTAATTGTATCCCAGCCACACGCAGCCACCTCTTTGATGTGTATAATTGTGACCTTCAATCAAGCAAGTCAAGGTCAAATTTGTAGTCTCAATCAGTCTGACACATGTGGATTTGCTCTCCCTCTCTCTCTCTTTTTCTCTGTTGTTTTTCAACTTTCTTGGATTTTTGTTTTCTTTTTGGCTGGGTACAGTATACTTTATTGATGGTACATAATAAGGTAGGGCTCTCTAAACCCCTACCCTTTTTCAGGGGTCTGTGATGGAAACCGTGGAGGTCGGGAGATTCTCAGTGTGTTGGGGGACAAGTTAGGGCATGGATCCCTCAGCAGCGGAGGGCCTCTCTGTTCCTCTTGCTCTTGCTGGGGCTGGTGGTTACTTCTTGGAGGCCGTGTGGACCATAAAGTCCACCACCTGGTTACCGTAGCCAAATTCATTGTTATACTCAAGGAAATGAGCTTGACAAAGTGGCCACTGAGAGCAATGCCAGCCCCAGCATCGAAGGTGGAAGAGTGGGTGTCGCTGTTAAAGTCTCAGGAGATAATCTGGTCCTCAGGGTAGCTCAGGATGCCCCTGAGGGGGGCCATCTGATGCCTGCTTTGCCATCTTTGTGATGCACCATACCTGGCAGCTTTCTCCAGGCAGTCTTGGAATTTTTCATTCTTCTTACTATTAATTATCATGGAGTAGGACCAAATGTAGGCATTCAATTATGCTCTTTCAAAATACCCATAGACAGTAGCATGCAGCTCTAGATTATGACAACAATGAAATCATTTCCGTGAAGATAGGCCTTGTGTGAGTCCATTTCAAACTCAATGCCTGACCATCCTGTGAGGGATTTAAAGGCACAGAGGAGAACTCTCCTTGCTCAGAGCTTATGTTTCTTCGTGTCTACTTGTCAGAGCCTTGGAAGAACTTGGGGTGAAGAAGTGCTCTGTTCCAGTCTTCAAATAACAGAGAGAGTTCACTAGCCAGCTTCACCCCTTCAAGCTGATCATGCAGTTCCAGAGAGACCTGACTGGTTCCTTCGAAAATGGAAACAGGAAGCAGCTACACATGAAAATTTCGACTCCTGAATGCAAGTTAATACATCAAGCAGCTGTACTGAATGTGACCATGAACCGGTGTTCCTCTAAATGCACTTGATAGCACAGCCAAATTTGAACTTCCTTTATTCCCCTGCAAGCATCCTTGCAAATCTGGCCTCTCAGTGACGTTGGCGAGCCGAACATTTTTAGGATTACGGGACATTGTGTTAAAGTAGATGCAAAGAACGTGATGAGAAGAATGACATACAACAGCAACCCAATGACCCAGGGAAAGGGATGTGCCAGTCTGATACTGAAACATCCTCTATCTGATATTGAAACTGTCCTCTGATAAATGTATAAAGTTTCCTGGACATTAAATAAGAACAGGAAATATTTCACAGAAGACTTATTAATATAGTAACTATTGAGTATTGCAGTCCAATGGAGCAGTGGATTAATCAGGATAAGAATAGGAATTTGTACCTGTTTAAAGCAGGGGTCCCAGATTTATATTTAACCCCTCATTGGCTAAAGAGATGGACCACAGGCAGGCTCATTTAGTCACAGCAAGAAACCGTTTGAAGGATCTTCAAAGTCCTTGGGATAAAAGTCCATATGAAACAATATTCAGGCAACTTCCTCGATGCTAGGAAGTCAGTTAGTTTTGTATTTCTGCCAGTTCTAGAAATAAATACAATACCTTGCATCTTATTTAAGCCTGTGATCTCACTTCGCCCTTCACAACAGCTCTGTGAGGTAAGTGGCCCACAATCTCCTTGACGTCTGTTTTACAGATGAAAAAACAGTCAGAGGGCAATTAGGGGCTCTATCCAAGCTTCAGCGTTGTTTATGCAGAAGACCCAGGCCTTCTGACGGCCATGTGCACACGTCTCCACCACAGTCACACAGCACAGGCTCTTCAGATTTGTCATATATTTAATATGAGATGTATCTAAGAACGATAGGGGTTCTGGTAAGGTCTGAATACTGGGGTGAAGTACAGATAATGGGATAGTCTCTTCACACCTGGGAGAGATATTCTGCTTGTCCCCAGAGCTCTCATGGAGAGGATGAAGGCGAGCCAGGAGCATGTGGGTCTGTGGGAGTTGCCAGCTAGAGGAGAGTTCAGGTTCGTTCACTCCTGTCCCATGTTCATTTCACTTGTCCCCATAGCTGTCTCTGAGTGAGGATAAGAACGGTGATTCATGAGTTGCTAAAGACTGTGGAGGAAACTACTCTTATATAAACACGACTGATGTGAAATAGCTGTAGAAAAACAATTATTCAAAGCCGACTTTTATTGTACTTTCAAACTGAATCTGTTGTCATTCTACATCTCTGTTTTTTTCCTTTATTTGAAAGTTTTCTTTTCTTTTCTTTTCTTTTTTCTTTCTTTTCTTTTCTTTTCAAATGAAGCAGGCAGGCAATGTGTNCCCTCCCCTCTCCTTCCCCTCCCCTCCCATCCCCTCCTCTCCCCTTCCCTTCCCTTCCTTCTCTCTGCTAACAACCACATCTCATTAGCTTAACACCATTAGAACTTATAGACTTAGTCACATCAAACCTGAAATGAGTTTTTCCAGCCAGTGGGCAGCTTTTCTCTAAGCAGGGGTGGAGAGGCAGGCTCTTCCATGCTGGGGATCCCTCAGGTCAGGGCTCATTGTCAACATGAGGCCTTCCAAGGTCATCGGCTTATCTCCATCAAGCATGCAGAAATGAAAGGAGCCCGCAGCTTTGCCCATGGAAGGGCTGTTGGGGGCCTCTCTGGCAATGACACTACTGCTGCTACTTCTGGCAAGAATAGGCAGAATAGGTTCACCCCAACCCACCCACCGTGCACACTGGGAAGATGTGTAGCTGTGTGGCAGGAGAGAGGCAGGTTTGGAGAAGGCCAACATTCACATGACTTCGATTTGCTCAATGAGTTCTCTTGCTACCAGAGCAGGGCTGGATCCTGAGTGACAGGAGCACTATCAGAATGTCCCAAACTCCTGCAACATGTAAAGATAAACTGCTTACTTTGAATAAGTCCCCAAATGGTGTAGATGCTCTCTACTGCAACAGGCACTTGACATGGAAAAAAAAATTCAAATAATCAATCTCAGGAGAGGAAAATATAGAAAAAAACAGGCAAGTAAAAAAAAGAAAAAATACACACAGAGAACCAATATTTTGATATATTTTCTTGAAGTGAATAGTTTTAGGAAGACTTTTATATTGAAATAATTTTACTTAAATTCTATTGAAAATACATCCCCAAAGAAACTGTATATTTATTTATTTATACCTAAACATAGGTTTTGCATGGTTGTCATAGTGAGGAGGTATAAATTTGAGTTTTGCTTTTTTCATCCTGTAATAATAACATTTTACATTAGTATGGGACATTACAGCATACAGAGGATATTTTTTGCACATGTTTTCATGAGCTTATGATTCTCTACACTATTTTCACATGTTTGTATAGTCTTCATATTTGCAGTCTTTTAATATCATAAAAGACTATTGAGCTTCTGTTGAGTTTCAACTCAACCATAACACGCTTATTTATTTTCTTTTCCTTAAACTTTCAGTTTCTTTTCCCTCTCTCTGTGGTGGATGGGGTTGGTGCTCTCTCTAAGCCCCTTCAGATTCTTGTTTGCATTTCTGCATTGATAGAAATGTGACTCATTTAAGAAATTTTTGGAAGGCTACCTAGTAGATTCTATTGCAATTTAAAATTCATCCACTCTTTGACCCAGAAGTCCCTTTTAGGGATGGGTGTTTTTATTTATATGAGACAGATTCCCAGGAATGGGATATCTGAAAAACATATTGAGGGTTTATTCAGAGTAGCAAAGCAGAAAGAAAAACAAAATTGCAGAGGAAAACAACAAAAACCTGGTGACAAAGTGATTGTCCCAGTAATAAATTTGTGTAGCTATTAAAGAGCATGAAATGGAGCTCTACCAGCTGAACTGAAAGGATTTCCATGAAGCACTGGTCAGACAAAATGCAAGCAACTGTGTGTACTGTGTCTAGTAGGATCTCATTTACAGAAAACAAACAGGACAAAAATAAACAAAAAAGTCTGCATGTAGTATATAGATGAGCCAAATGGAAATCTAGATATATTTGTGTCTCAGTCCCAAACTTTATTTTTCAAGTAATTAGAATAGTGATATTCAAATGAAATGGTACCTGTTTCTTTGGAGCAGGAATTACTACCCACCTCCAATACCCAATGAGAACAATCATCTTTTTTTTTTTTTAATGTAGTTTATTGTCAAGTTGGCTAACATACAGTGTATACACTGTGCTCTTGGTTTTGGGGGTAGATTCCCATGATTCATTGCTTACATACAACACCCAGTGCTCATCCCAACAAGTGCCCTCCTCAATGCCCCCTCCCCTGTGAATCTTCAGTTTGTTCTCTGTATTTAAGAGTCTCTTATGGTTTGCCTCCTTCCTCCCTCTCTGTTTGTAACTATTTTTTTTCTCCCTTCCCTTCCCCCATGGTCTTCTGTTAAGTTTCTCAAGTTCCACATATGAATGAGAACAAGCGTCTTAATATGAGGTCCAAAGACATCTAGGTAGAATCTAAGGGTTAAAGGAAGTATTTGTATCAAATGCACATAAGTAAAACTATTTTTAATGAGACAGTGGTTTTGCTTTACATTTTCAGTACTGCTTTAAAAACATTGTGGGTCTTGTTTCTGGGGGTTTTCAAAGAATGAGATAGAGTGTTGGTAGGGATGACAAAAGCGAACTTTTAAAGTTCTTGTTGTTTCAGACATTAGGCTAATTGCTTTAAATATACTATCTTATTTGTTACAATTCTGAGAGGTATTATTTCTCCATTTTTCAGAAAACCCAGAGAGATTGATATTTATCATGGGTTATATAGTTTGTGAGTGGTCAAGACAGACTTGGAATTAGAGTGGCTAACTTAAAAGCCTGTGTGTTTAATCATCTTTCTAAATAGCTAATCTAAAAGGATTACTGCCTTTCTGTACCACAAACCTCTTTCCATACATGGAATTCGTGCATTCTTGAAGTACATGGGTAGAGTTAGTTTTTTTGGATTAAATCATAATTTATTATTGATTTATATTTTAAAATTAGGGATGTGTCCTTAAGGCCTAAATATTGGTCAAAGGACAGTATAAAACTGCATGTATACACACTTATGTATGTGTATGTATATATAATAGTGTAGTAGATATATGTACACACACCTATGTATGTGTATGTATATATAATACTGTAGTGTACATATACACACACATATGTGTATGTATATATAATTCTGTAGTATGCTTATATATACATATATATGTATATGTGTGTATATATACTATAGTCCACGTGTATCTGTGTTTGCAGAGAGTGGAGCAGTGGGAATGGTATAGAGGAGCTTTGTATTTCATTCTGTAGCTAGACAGTAATTTTACCTTTTTCTTGCTTGGGTTCCAGATGTCAAAAAAGAATATGAGCTCTGTGTTACTCATCTTTGGGTTTTTGCACTGCTTTGAGGATTTTGAGACATCGTGATTCAGCTAGAGCCCCAAGAAAGGCTGGATGTGCAGGGGGCAGCTAGGAGCCTCTGCTAGTGGCCAGAGAGACCTGACGATCCATGGGCAAGAGGAGTTTGAGGTAATTAGATGAAAATAATTAAATAATGTTTTTGTTTTGGATATTGGTTCAACATAGTGTTTTACCTCATAAACGACACTTCCGCTTTCAGGAAAATCCATTCTAAGTAAAACTGGAAATATATTAAAACAATACAATGGAATTATCTGTGCTGTAAAGTGGAATTTCTGTCTCCGATTTACAAGCACCAACAACTTGATAAAAGGAGGATTCATGACATAATTGCTATATCACTCTTTTACTTTGGCTGGTAAAATATATGAGTATTATTAGGCATATACTAAAATATTTGTGTATTATGATTTCTTAACCTAATGTAAGTTTTTAAAAATATATTAAAGGCCACTTATTCAAAATTAAAAATAATAAAATCTACTAATGACTTCTTATGCTCCAATTGTTTAAAAAATGCTGACTTCTCCCTACGTAAAACATACATACCCTCCTTGTCCCTACTTCCGAGACAAAGCTAGATTTTTTTTCTCAGAAAGAGTACACTGGAGGAAGGAGGCGGCCTGGTCCACAGAGTATCTACACATTAGGGCAGGCATTTCATTTGTGACTGTTATTTTGATCTTCATTTAAAGAGCCTTTTGGGTTTTTTTTTTTTAATTTAAGTTTATTTACTTATTTTGAGAGAGAGAGCACAAGCAAGGGAGGGGCAGAGAGAAGGTAAGACAGAATCCCAACAGGCTCTGAGCCATTAGTGCACAGCCTGATGTGAGGCTGGAACTCACACGCTGTGAGATCATGACCTAAGCCGAGATCAAGTATCGGACGTTTCACTGACTGTGCTACCAAGCCCCCTGCAATGATCCCTCTGGTTTTGATATAGCAGGTGGACATGAGCACAGGTTTCAGAAGCTGGGCCCTCAGAGTTTGAATACTTAGATGGTGACAAGACATGGCCTTAAGGGCTGAGACTGTGGCCCTCAATCTGGGACACTCAAAGGGCCACCAGCCTTTGAAAGAGGATTGTAAAAGGAATATTTTGGGGTCAGACTAAAAACTAGGGTTTTATAGAAGCAAAGATTTAACAGTTTCTCCAAACAGTTTCTCCTTGTGCAAAGCCTTGCACAAGGAAGGGTACATGAGACTCCAGCTGAAAAACGGCTTTTGCTGGAGACAAGCTAAAAAAACTACAAACTCCATAAGGAACAAGGCCACCATAATGTAGAGTCACTAGACATTACAACTGGGAGTACTGGCATCCAAGGATGTGAGAGAGTAGAACAACCCCAAAGAGACATACAATAGAAATGTTTGAAATGAATAGAAATAAATTATAGACATAGGGAGATAAGAAAATGACCCTATAAGAAAAGAGTAAGCAGATTTGAAAAAGAAAAAAAAGGAAATTGTAAAAACGAAAACTAATGAAGTTTGGGATTCAATAGATAAGTCAAAGAAGAAATTCACTGCAGTTGGAAGGAGAATTATCTAACCAGAAGGTAGAAGGAGCACCCAGAATATATTAAAGAGAGATAAGGAAATGGAAATTTGAAGAGAGACTCAGTGATGTGGATAACAGACTAAAAACACCCAATATAGGTCTAATTACAAGTTCTGGAATGAAGGTATTCAGAAAATCAAAGAGATGTCATATTTGAAGACAGAGAACCTGATCATTTTCTTGAAATGGAGAAAAATGTGAGCATAGCATCTCCCTTCAGCAATTTCCTCCACTCTACTACATTATTACCATCAGCAAACACACACATCGAAATAACATGTCATAGTAAAATAAAACACACTTCCCGTGTCCCCCACCCTCCTCCAGATGCAACTCCATCTCTCTGTTCTCACAAACACTCATTTGAAGAGTTGCCTGTATTCGTCATCTACACTCTCTCTCCTAGTCCTTCTTGGAGCCCCTCGAATCCAGATGTTATCCCCATTCCTCCACAGAGAGATCACCCATGATCTCCACGTTGTTAACTCCAATGGTACATTCTCAGTCCTCATTGTGTGCAGTCATAAGGATTCGACAGAAATGACCGCTGCCTCGTCCTTGAAACGCTATCTTCGCTTGGCTTCTAAGGCACGTCTCTCTCTTGGTTCTTCTCATCCTGCTCTGACTGTTCCTCCCCAGTATCCTCTATGGGTTCCTTTCCATCTCTCAATCTTAAATGACTGAGTCATTGAAGCCTTAGTGAGTCTCCTTCTTTATTCTCTGAGACAACCTCATTACCATCATGTGGTTCCAGGTAGAAAATGCTGGCGACTCCCAACTTTACATTTCCAGTTTGTACCTCTTCTCTGAACTTCAGATTTCTAGAGCCAACTTCCTACACTATATATCCACTTGGAGGTCTAATAGATATCTCAAACTTAGTATGTACAAAAGGAAATTATTGATTTCCCCTAACCCTCCCTGCCAACTGCTCCTCTTGAAACTTCCCATCTTAGAAAATTACTATTTTTGGGGTGCCTGAGTGGCTCAGTCGGTTGAGCGTCCAACTTTGGCTCAGGGCATGATCTTGCAGTTTGTGGGTTCGAGCCCCATGTCGGGCTCTGTGCTGACAGCTAGCTCAGAGCCTGGAGTATGTCTTCAGATTCTGTATCTCTCTCTCTGACCCTCCCCTGCTCATGCTGTCTCTCTCTCTCTCTCTCTCAGAAATAAATAAAACAACGGAAAAAATTATAAGAAAATGACTATTCTGTTCTTTGAATTACTTGGTTTACAAAACTTGGTGTGATCCTTGTATCTTCTCTTTATCTCATGCCCCACATCCAATTCAGCAAATACCATCTTTTCTACCCTCCAAATACATCCAGAATTTGACCAGTTCTCAACATCTCCACAGTTACTACAGGGGTTCAAGTCTCCATCACCTTTCCTGTGGACCATTTCAGTGGCTTGCTAATTGGTCATCTTGCTTCCTTACATAAAAAAAAAATATCTGTTCTTTGCGTAGCAGACAGAGTGAGCCTTCTAGATTACATTCCACTCCAGTTGTTTAAGACTCCAGTGGTTTGCTAAAATCTTTCCAAAGTCCTTACAATGAGCTGTAGTATCCAAGTGTATTACCCACTCCTCCACTTGTCTGATCAGATCCACTACCATTCTCTCACTTCTCGTGTCTAGCCACATTGGCCTCTGTGCTGTTTTTTGACCACACTAGGCGTGTTCTGACCTCAGGGCTCCTGCATATTCTAGATCCTCCATCATAGTGCTCTTTTCCTCAGATATTTATATAGTTGGTGTCCTCATTTTTTTCAGTATCTCCTCACATGTCCCCTTTTCAAAAAGGGGGCTGATTATTTATTAAGTGCTCTCCCCGAGCTCACTATCCTTCATACCTTAATTTATTTTCCTCCATAGCACTTATCACTCTCAGACATAACTTATTCATGTGGGATTATTTCTAGTTCTCATTTTATCACACCAGAATGTAAGCTGCTTGAACACAGAGACTTTGTCTGATTTGCCCTTTGCTGATCCTTTGTGCCTGGACATGGCATGTAGTAGGTGTTCAGTAAATACATATTGAATGAATGAATGAATCCTGAGAAGAAAATATAAATACAGATCCACACCAGAGGCATCATAATGAAAACTACAGAGCATGAGATAACTAACAAAAATATTTTAAAAGTCCAGAGGATGAAGACAGATTATCTACATTCTAAATGAAAATACTATCAAGCCTATCTCTCATTATATCAATGGGAAAAATCTAATTTATTATATGCCAATCTGAAACCACCACTTTCCTAAAATACAACCAAACTACAGGAAAACATTAACATATAGCAACCATCAACTCCTTAAATAAATAAATGCTTAAAGCATTATTTCATGATTAGAAAATAGTGGAGATGGCTATTAACAGTCTTGAGTAACCCCGTAATGCTTTTCTTTAGCACCAACAACATGCATGGGACATTTTGCTGGTTCTCAGAGGGCTTTTTAGTATCTTCACATGAGTCTGACAATTGTATTTGGAATAAAACTTTAGACTCTTTTTTAACACTGCTTTGTTGAAAGTGATGGTGAAATTTTGAGATGAGCATAAATTTTTTCCCATAAAAACACAAACCAAAAAATCACAACCCATTGTATTCAGAAAAAAATAAGGCTTATAAAGTTTGGGAATTAAAAAGAAGAAAATGTTCATCTAAAAATCAGTTTTCAGGGTATTCCTGTATTTCAGTAAGAATGAAATTGGAGCCAGTGGAAACAAAGAACTTGGTAAACATATAAATAAAATTAATAAGCATTGATGTAAAAACAAACAAGCCCCCCAAATCAGTAATGATAATACTGACTAATGAGACGGTTAAAATAAAGTGGAATTAAAACCTCTAGATAATAATGTGGCTGGCCGGAGGGGCGACTGTCCCTTGCTTTGTTGGGGAGGAGGATAGAGAGCTAGTGGTGACTTTTGGCTTTATCATGTGCCCATGTTAAAAAAAACTTTAAATGGTAACGTTCCAAAAGAATAGAAATACAATTTATAAATTCAAGTCAGTAGAAGGATACAAAAGAGAAGCAAGTTTGATCCCTTATACGATAGGAATGTGGAAGAACAGATGCAAGAAGTATGGTATTAGAAAACACAGGAAAAGATGGTAGAAATAAGTCAAAACATCAGTAAACAAATTCTTCAGTTGGAAGACAGAAAATCTCAGATTGTTTTGGAGACAATCTCCAACCATATTCAGCTTATAAGAGCTTATATATGCCTTCAACGTAATGGTGCAGAAAGATACAAAAAGATGTAAAGGAACCTTGTAAACTACAGAGCTATTTCCAAATGGGAAGGATTGTTAGTTATTAGGGTCACATCACTCACCAGGTTATTCCGTGATGATCTTTGACTGCCTCTCCTGCAGGAGTGTGAACTTTTTGAAGGCAGGAATCATGTATTTTCAACATTCTGTCCTAATGTCTGACGCATGGTAGGCTCTGAATAAACATTTCATTCAAATGCGCATATAATTAAATGAATGAATGAATGGACAAAATAATAAGTCACCCTTTGACATTGACTATTTTGCCAGTAGTGGTGGGGTAGGGGGTGTCCTTTTCTTGAAGTTGGTCAAGAGTTCTATGGATATGATTTAGATGTTGTCCATTTTATTTTATTGTTTCGTTGCAGTTATTATGGATGTCTTTGTTGTTTTGTAATATATTAGGTCTTTATTATTTCCCATTTGCTTGTCCTCCTCATTCATTTGGCTCTATGTCACTGATTCTCTTCTTGAAAATGAAATGATGCCAAATCCATCAGGTCTGGTAAAGCCTGCTTTGTCAGTGTATATTGTATCTTCTTTCAGTTTTTTCCTGTTTGTGTTGCCCAAGGTTGTGGTTATGATTATTTCTGAAAACAAAAATGTCTCAAGGCAGACACACCCTCGTTTGTAAATAACGGTTGTGTCACTTACAGAGTATGTACAGCTTGGTAACCATTGGAATTAAAACAGCTCCTATCAACGCTCTCCGTGAGGCCATGTAGGAGCAGGGAGGGGTTTGGCTGGGCTCTGTCATGTCCGTGCTTGAGCCCCTGGGAGGCTGTCCCTTGCCAGCTTTAGGCAGGCGTGTGTAGAATGTAGTGACACTTCTTGTTCCATCCTCTGGGAAACTAGAGACAGGAAACACTCCAGATATGCTATTAATAAAGGACACAACCACTTGATGGTAATTAATACTATCCTCATGACTAAATATAGGTGTTAGCCAAGTTGTTTGGGCATGTTTGCTTCTTCTGGAGAAAATGTTATCTGGATTTGGCTTTTATCATTTTGCTATATTAAATCCAGCTTTACATTTTTGTCTGTGAAATGCTCTAAGAACATTGCCTCATACCCTTAGCTTAATTCCAAATGATCAACTTCGAAGCAGAGACTACAGGACACTGAACATCTGGATATTCGCAAACATTGTTTTTTGAATGAAGTTTTCCTTTGTTGGTGTTGATTTGCCAGCCTTCCTTGACGCTTTTGATTAACAACCATCAACAAAAGACTCCCTAAGTAATCCATATCGGTGTGATTCAAACTCAGAGTCTCTTTACCAAGAAGGAATTATGTGTATAGAAAAAGAGTGATCGAAAGTGCTCCATTTTCATGTTCTACATTGAAATCCTCATTCTGTTTATTTGTGGACCCTGTGTCTGGCTCTGGAGGCACTCGGCTGAAACGGGCCCCAGAGCCTGGGCTGCAGACCCTTGCATACACATGCACTGCAGCCCGGGCTCAGGATGGGCTCAGGAAAGGCCTGTGCTGGGAATCCCGGGCACAGCCAAAGGCTCTCCCTGGCAGCATGAACACAAACAGCAACCCTGAGTTCAGCTGAATTAGACCCTCATCAGCAGAGAAAGGGGAACTGCTAGATGACCAATGGCCCCAGTGTACCTGAGGCTAGGAGGCTTCTCTGGATGCAGAATTTCCAGTGCTACAGCTAGAACCACACAGGGCAGGCTGGTATGGTTGGTCACCTAGTGGGCTGGTGGGCTTTTTGGGACAGCAGCAAACACCACATGGAGCCAGTGTGTGGTAACCCAAAGTGCCTTTCCTGCACCACCCCTCCTGTGCTGGGTTTGTTGAATGCCTTTTACAGAAGAGGCATATTACTTTGGTTTTCAAAGTCCAACTGGTTCTTCCAGGTCTGGCTAAAACATCACTTCCTTTATGAAATCTCCCTCAATTCAATTCTCCAATTCAAATAGACTGGTTCTCTACTGCTGGAACAGGCCCATGGCTCCTGCAGTACTTAGGAAATCCCAAAAGCTCCGACAATGAAAAGCTCTTATGTAAGCTTCTTGGCGGCAAAATCTTACCTTACTGACCTGGGGTTTTGATAGTCTTTATTTGCCTCACTGATATGAATATTCATACATTTTTGCTGCATAAATATATTAATGTGTTTGATAACAGAGGGACACCCAGACTCTGATGTGGGTGTTAGTTAATAAATGATACATATAGCACATTATCACTCTAGAATCTGAAAAATTCCTACACGCAGGTGGTCCCAGGGTTTCAGATAAGGGACAGCAGACCTGTACTTTTACAAGGACACTGTTTCACTTGGCTTGTTTGTGATTAATGATTGCATATCTCTGTGCCTCATCTTCCTCATCTATAAAATGAGATAATAACATCTTTCTGACATATAAAATGAAAAGTGTTGCAAACAAGTAAAAAAACAAGTACTGTTACTTCTCTCATCATTGTTATACTAATGTGCTTTCTATTTTATTTATCTTTGAGTCTCTGCAAAGAACTACCTTTTTCATAGCTGGTGCTCAATAAACATTGGGTGTAGACAAGTGTTCGAAATGACAAGCTCAGGGGTGATTTTCTCAGTGTCCCATCTCAGATTTGATCTACAGCTTGGAGTGGGGGAGGAGTGGGAAAAAAATTGATCTACAACTGAATTTCCAGAAATAGGCAGAATGCAGTCATTCAAATGTTGCCTCTGCCCTGTTGACTATGTGCAGAACCTAGGTCATAATATACGGAAGTAGCTGCTAATGGGGTCATTCTTAAACTTGAATAAAGGGAGAATTTAATAGGCCCTTTAGAACACAGCACAGTAGGGGTGCCTGGGAGCTTAGTTGGTTAAGCGTCTGACTTTCGCTTAGGTCATGATCTCACGGTTCGTGGGTTCAAGCTCCGCGTCGGGCTCTGTGCTGACTGCCAGCTCAGAGCCTGGAGCCTGTTTCAGTCTGTGACTCCCTCTCTCTCTGACCCTCCCCTGCTCACGCTGTCTCTCTCTCTCTCTCTCTCCTAGAAATAAATAAAACATTAACTAAAAAAACACAGCACAGTAAGGTACAGCATATCTGAAGCCGGTGAAAAGATGCCACGACAGAAGATGAGCGTGTTTGGCATTCAGCATTTAGAAATGAGGTGACTTGTCAGAGCAAAGCAGTGTTCTTTGTAATTCAAATGCAATCTACTGCAATCTAAATCATGGGACACTTTTTGACTGTTCAACACAAATACCAAGATGAAAGAAACTTGGAACAAAATCTCTGTTTTCCAGAATTGAGATACCTGATATCAGGAAGGCATTGTTCTTACTCCTGAGCAATCTAGAAAAAATAATTGTCACCCTTTTAAAGCCTGTTATTTCATATATGACTGGCAAACATCAGTAGTGTCTTTTTCAAATACAAAGGCATAAGCAATGAGAGTTCAAAGGGACTGTGGAAGCTCCTAACTCATGCAGAAACTCCTTCTTTAGTGTCTTTAGACACTAGAAGGTCAGACACTTTAGACACTAGGTGGGTCAGCCACCTTCTACTTGGTTTTGTTTGGGAGGAAGAATCATTGACTCCAGGGACCACCTTATTTTCCAGCAATTCTAGTTGTTAGAAAATGAGTTCTGACATTGATCCAAAATCTTCCTTGTAATTCCCACTCTGTAGTTTCAACCTTCTAGAATGTCTGAGGACCAAATGTGTTTTTCCTCTCATCATGACAGTACCAGCTTGGAGGGTTTAGCTGCAGTGAACAGAATACCTAAGTCCCATGGTTAAGCAAATAGAAACTTCTCTTCCTCACAAAGCAAAATATCTGGAGGTTGGCAGTCCAGCTGGTAGAGCTTTTAAGGATACAGGTGCTTCTCCATCTTCCTAGCTCTTCTTGGTGTGTTTTCTACTTTATCCTCAGGTAGGAAGAAAGAAAGAACTAGGCAGTGAAAGGCATGCCAGTTGATTTTTTTCTTCTTAAAAGGTAAGTAGAAAGTTTCCTGAAAGTCTGATTCATTGGACTTCTCCTTATCCAGAATGGGTTCATGGTCACCCCTAGACTGGCTGTAGGGGATGAGATTACATTGGCTAGTTTAGACCCACCATGCTTCCACTTCCAGGACCTGGGTGGCGCCTCTTCTTTGTGAGATCAAGACAGTAACCTAAACAGATCTGTCTGGTTAGCGGGGTAGAAGGAGGTAGGGTGGAGAGAATGGATGGTGCAAGGGCCATGAGCACAGAACCTGCCAGAATCATACTTCAAATATTCAAAGATTGCTTTTACATCTCCCTGTAGTTTTCTCTCTTCAAGGTTAAAATGCACTGAGTTTTTTTTCCCCCTTCAATTCTCTTACGTATTTATGTTGGCCTCCTGTGTATGGCTCTAGTGTGTGCCTGGAGCTCAGCCCAGCCTTTCCGATGTGCCTGGCACCAGTGCATAGTGTGGTAGGACTATCTCTCGTGGTCAGACTCTGCATTTTCCATCCACATTGTTGGCTTTTGTGGCAATCATTTTGTGGGCTGGCTCTTACAGAGTTTGCTGTCAATTCTTCAGTTTCATAGGAACTGCCAGCAAGTCAGATCATATCCAGTATCTGTGTAATTGATTAAAAAAAAAACCTAAATGAGGCATACAAAGTGCTGATTCGGGGAACCAGTGTATTAAAATACAGTAAGGATTTATTTTGGTTAACCTTAAACAGCTGTTCACTAATAAAATATGTTCAGAGGACTAAGACATGAATTTTATAGAGCCCTTTTAAAATTTTCTGAAAAATCCATAGGTAGCATTGATATATTTATTACTGCATATGGATTTAAAAGAAAAACTGTCACCTCTTTATGTTTCTTTTTGCTTTACCTCAAACACTTTTTTCTGGGACATTATTGTATGCATCGACCAGGCCACACCAAATCAATTTGATTTATGCTGTAACAGAGTGGAAAATAGAAAGTAAGGCACAATGACTTTAGTATGTTCAATAATGAGTATGTAATAGAGAACTAATACTTTTGGAAATATTTTATTTCATGAAATTTTAAGAAATATGGAATTCTCATTCTAGGCGCTTTTTGGTCTAAAGCATTTTTATCCAATAGAGGATTAGTATGTCTTGAAAAGCAGAAGTGTTAACAGTTATACTGTAACCATCACATTTGGTTTTGTGATACCCAGCATGTAACCACCCATCTCTAGGTTTGTCATGAAATAGTTCTTATCAATGTAAATGATTTCAATTCACTTTAATTATATATAGATGAATAGATTTAGATAAATCTACATAAATAGATGACATATGGACTTCGTGTGTAGATTGGGGGATGTTATGAAAGTCTGTATTCAGATTAGGGTACCAAATATCCAAACCATTATAAATCACAGTTACATATTATAGTGTGGCTTTATAAATATTGCAATTACTCACTACCATAATAAGTGTGGGTCTTAAGGCCTGTCAAGAATCTGTTCTGAACATTAGAATTTCATCACAATCTGTAAGAGATTATTCTTACTGAATCTATAAGAGGCCGCAGAGACAGTGACAAGAATATTTATTTCGCAAAGCTTATGCAAGCTTTTTAAGCAACCTGGAAAGAACAAAGTTGGCTTCCAAACCCACATACAAAATGGAAAGAATCATGTGTTTGCAGACTTTTAAAAGTATACTGTTGTTAGAGTAATGTGAACATGATGGTATTCTGTGAGTTATGCCAAAGTGTTGAAATGAATATATAAAATAACAAGCTAAAAAATACCCCAGAATTCAAAACAATATGTACACACTACTTATAATCATGTAAAATAGATGTACAACTTTTAAAAATGTCAGGGAATGTAGAGAGATATAATTAATCACTTAATGTTTAGTAGATTCTTTCTGTATTTTTCAAAACTAAGTTACTCGCTCACTCTGGCTATGGCTGAGTGAGCAGGGTGGCAAATTTTGTCCCTGAAAAACAATTATGAGCATGGGCAAAGTGAAAAAAGAAACAAACAAGAATCCATTCAGTACTCTAGAAATCAACTAAAGGTTATAATAACCTGAGAAGCATTTGTGCTTGAAATACTGCTAAACATTGGTTAAGAAATGTCGTAATCTGTGGCAGTCTGGCCTACAGATGCTCCTACTTCTCCCTCACTCCAGTGCCAACAAACTCAGTCCACGCAGGGGTTCTACCAATGCCAGGTGTTGCCAGGTGAGTACCGGCAGTTTCTCTACCACAGTCAAAAGGAGATCACTTGATTTGGTGGCATTGATGTGCTTGGAACTAACAATCTCAGAGGCAGGTGAGTGATCATGCCAATGGCTTCAGTCCGAAGTGGCAGTAGTGGCTGGGACAAACATATTACTGTCTGAAACTGCCTGAATACATGGCAAGACAGGAAGGACCTCAAGTCAGCCAGAGTCCTAACCAACCCTGAGCCAATGCACATACACAGCGGAGGCGCAAAGGGCCCAGTGGAAAGTAATGACTGGGAAGACTCGAAAATGACTTGATATTTGAATTTTCTGCTCTACTCACACACAGATCCATTGATATAGGACAGAAAGAAGGCTTACTGGCTTGATGTAGTTGAGTATGATCTCTCTCTGGTCATTGGATGACCATTATACTATGCAAACATAGGAAGCCAGGCTTAAAAATAATAAAGAAAATCAATGATTTTTAAATAAGATCTCTTTTCTCTGAAAAGAGAAAAATTTAAAAAGACAAAGACAAACTTTTAGTTAGACTGACCAGAAAAACAGAAAGAAGATACAAATTTCCAAAATCAGGAATGAAAGAGGGGACATCACTACTGACCCTATAGATACTTAAAAAATTATAAGAAAATATTATGAACAAGTTTATGGCAATAAATTAAAAGTCTTAGATGAGAGAGCTTTAAAGTTTGTGTGTTTCAAGGAATTGATTCCTTTAACTAAAAATTTAAGAAAGAAACAACACCATTTATATGCACTGTGTTCCAGAAAATACACGGGAAAGCTCATGTTATAAGACCAGCATTACCCTGATATCAAAACCAGACAAAATAAAGAAACAACTCATGCAAAATCTTTGTGTGTCTGGTAGAATCTATTAAAGATTTTCAGCATATGGGAAGTGGGGAAAAGTTTACATTAGAGCAACACAAATAAAACAGAATATTAGATAGTCCTCTAATACACTGGTTCTCAATTAAAAAGTGAATTTCCTCCCAGGGAATATTTGACAACGACTAGAGATGTTTTTGGTTGTCATCACATTTAAGGTATCTTCCTAAGCAAATACAGTACACTCTCTAAGAGGAATTTTATTCCCATTTGTTAAGATAACAATCATTTTCAACTTGTTATACACTCAGAGAGTTGTATACTTGGGATACTATGGTGGATGTGTTTTTGTCACATGCTTTTTTCACTTAATAGAGTATCATGAATATTTTCCCATTGCTCACCTAAAAGGATGCTGTTTGCCTAATGTTCCCTGTTCTCCCTTCTTTAAGGACATAATAGGATCACACCTCCTGGCACCTTTGCAATAGGTGGGGTGATGTGCCTAGTTTTGTTAAATGAGTTGAGAATGGAATTGACACAGTTTCCAGACCAGAGTATTTATTTGCTTATTTGATAACTTTCAGAGCTCTTTATTTCTTATGATAACTTGACTAGCAATGTTTGAGGTCAGAGTTTTTCCATCAGCCTGGATATCTGAGGGACGATGATGAAAAGAAGACTTCATTGGTGTGAGGTACATGTAGCATGAGAAAGAAAGAAACTTCCATTATTTAAAAATTTTTAATGTTTATTAATTTTTGAAACAGACAGACAGAGCATGAGTGGTGGGGAGGGAAAGAGAGAGAGGTAGCAGAGAATTTGAACCAGGCTCCAGGATCTGAGCTGTCAGCACAGAACCCAATGTGGGACTCAAACCCACAGACCATGAGATCATGACCTGAGCCAAAGTCGGATGCTTAACCAACTGAGCCACCCAGGCACCCTGACTTCTGTTATTATAGATCATTGGGACTTTGGTGATGTTTATTTCTGCAGTACGACCTAGTGTATTCTGATTGGTACATCTGATACCCACTCATCACTTCTGTTTAGAGGCTTACTTCTCACCATCAGATAAAGGTGACTATATCCAAGATCAAGAGGGTTAATCTTCTTTGGTCTATCTGAATAATTGCCATCCTATTCTTTTTCCAGGGGTTAGTTTAGAGGTAAGCTTATGACTCTCTTCTGAGGCATAATGGGGGGTCTGCTGGGGGCTCCTAAGTAAAGTTTCCCTGATTCTAGATATGGGACCTGAAGAGACAGTCCTTTGGGTTTCTGGACATTGCTGTATTTGGATATGGTGCCTGGAACCTGGTAGCCATCTTGAAATAGTGAAGGAGAACTTCCTAAAGCAAATCTGACTCACTAAGGATAGCAGAACGTGGTTCTTGATAACATTGTTGAGGTCAGGGATCAACCAACCTGAAACTTGTCCTACCTCTGGACTTTCTGATAGGTGCCATAATAGAAGTGCTTATTTTAAAGTCAGTTTCAGTCAGTGTTTTATGTTACTTGAAACTGAAAACATTGTAAGTGATATATCATGAAGTTGACTTCTGCAATGTTAATTTAATTGTCTGTAAAGCATGTCTAGACTGTAGTATATTTAATTAACTTCCTGTGACTTAACATTTAGGTAGTTTTACGTTTTCAGCCGCTATAATAAAAAGAGGGTCCCTTTCTGCAAATAGTGCCAAATAAAAGTTACAAGCATTTTTCTGCTTCCTAAGAGTGGGAGGCTTGCCTCTCTTTGAGCCAGATCTTCATTCATTCACCCACTCATTTATATTTTTTGAGTGCCTACCATGCTGGAGATAGTATTTTAGAACTGACAAAATCCAGGTCCTCTTTGCAGTTCATAAGAGCTTGTGTTCTTTTGATTTGTTAAAACTAACCAATGGCGCTTTAGTGATGTAAATGTGAAACTAATTCCCACCCTTTGATTCTTGGAGAAAAGATGACAGCCTACGCACTGGACTGAGAGATGAAGTATTTTGATTAGAAATATAAAGTAAACATGCATATTTTAGCATAAAAACTTATGGCTCCAGACTTTGTAACTTCTTAGGGAAATCCACAATTTTCCATGTATGAATTTAAATTACCTATTCCTTCAAATTATTCTTTTGTTTTTAAAACCACTTAATTGAAGCATAATTGACATATAGAGACACAACTTGATGTGTTTGGAGATAAGTACACACCTATGAAACCATCATTATAATCAGTGCCATAAACTAGTGCATCACCCCCAAAAGTTTCTTCCCACCTCTAGAAAACAAAACTCAATGAATTATCACCATACACCTGTTAGGATGGGATATGTATATATATGTATTTGTAAAAGGATTCCCTTCTACATATAACAAGTATTGGCAAGAATGTAGAGGAAAGGAAATCCTTTTACCCTGTTGGTGGGAATGCAAAATGGTGTAGTCACTATGGAGGTTCCGTAAAAAATTAAAAATAACATTACTGTTCGATCAAGCAATCCCACTTCTGGGTACATTTCCAAAGGAAATGAAATCTTGATCTTGATGAGATATCTGTACCCCCATGTTCATTGCAACATTATTTACAATAGTCAAGATATAGAAACAACCTAAATTCCCATCAACAGATGAATGGATAAAAAAAATGTGAGACGGTTATATATAATAGAAAATTATTCAGCCTTGCAGAAGAAGGAAACCCCACCATTTGCAAGACATGGATGGACCTGGAGGACCTTATGCTAAATGAAATATGTCAGAGAAAGACAAATACAGTATAATCTCATTTTTCTGTGGAATATAAAATAGTCAAACTAGTGGAAGGAGAAAGTGAAATGGTGGCAGGGGGAAAGGGAAAACATTTGGTCATACAGAATGAATAAGTTCTTTATTATTGTTATTATTATTATTAATTATTTTATCCTCACGTTAGATAACATACAGTGTAGTCTTGGCATAGAATCCAGTGATTCATCACTTGCATACAATACCCAGTGTCCATCCCAACAAGTGCCCTCCTTAATGCCCATCACACATTTTCCCCATCCCCAGCAACCCTCAGTTTGTTCTCTGTAAATTTAAGTGTCTTTTATGATTTGCATCCCTCTCTGTTTGTATGTTATTTTTCCTTCCCTTTCCTTCTGATCATCTTGTTAAGTTTCTCAAGTTCCACATATGAGTGAACTATATCTGTCTTTCTCTGACTGGCTTATTTCTCTTAGCATAATACCCTCCAGTTCCATCATGTTGCTGCAAAGGCAAGATTTCATCCTTTTTCATCACAGAGTAGTATTCCATTATATGTATGTGCCACATCTTCTTAATCCACAGGATGAATAAGTTCTGGAGAACTATGACTTCACTGTAAGGCCTGAGATTAAACAGTGCTGTACTATATACTTAAAATTTTGATAACAGAGTAGATTTTTGTTAAGTACTCTTGCCACAAAAGCAAAAAGCAAAATAAAGCATAACAAAAAAGGATAGATTATTATTTCTTTAAAGGTTGTATGTTCTTATTGCATATCATCTAGGAAAAGTTGAGGGCTAGCCCGGTAGGCACAGTACATGTGGGCTGAGGTGTAGAGGGAGAATACTATGAAAATAAGAACTGAGTCCTCAAAATATTGAGATTTTTTTTTTAAAAAGCTGTCTCCACAAACTCCCCCGCTTCTATAAAGATTTATCATTTACAAATACAGTGAAAGGAACTTGAGTAATTTGCCCATTTTTTTCTATTATGTGCCTTAGAGATGGCTCACTAAAAACTTGTATCTGACACAACAGAATAACATTTGTGGAATGTCATATAGTAGTGACAGTACTGAGGTTGATTGTTACAGACATATTAAAGTCCCTGAGTATTAAATGATTGCATCCTATTTATTTATCTCGTTCTATGTTCTGGAACAAAAGGTTAAACATCGGGGTGCCCTGGGTGGCTCAGTCAGTTAAGTGTCTGACTCTTAATTTCAGTTCAGGTCATGATCTCATGGTTTGTGAGCTGGAGCCCTGCAATGAGCTCTCAGCTGACAGCATGGAGACCACTTGGGATTCTCTCTTCCTCTCTCTCCTGCTCCTCCCTGCTTGCTCTCTCTCTCTCTCTCTCTCTCTCTCGATAATAAATAACTTAAAAAAAAAGGTTAACCATTC
Organism: Crocuta crocuta; assembly: GCF_008692635.1. Lineage (NCBI taxonomy): Eukaryota > Metazoa > Chordata > Mammalia > Carnivora > Hyaenidae > Crocuta > Crocuta crocuta. Next base: position 13,553,736 of record NW_027532249.1, read on the forward strand.
ATTGCATTATTTTCTGCAGATAAGTCTTTTTTCTCACCCTGAAATTTGATGGTAATTAAATTCTGATGTTTTTCCAAGCTACTGTATGAAGAGGAGGCTGAAGGCCATCACTATATGGCACACTGCAACATAAGGGCCCTCTCTTCCGTTCACCAATTCTGGCGCATTTCCAAAATATACCCAATATTTCAGTTTTATTTCTGTCCAGGGGACTGGGTGCCAAGGATCAGATATAAGCACAGGTGCATTTAAGCAGCAAGATTACAGTCGACAGACTCTGAAAATTGAAAATGGCAGCCTGGTGAGGCTGGCAAAGCCACAACCACATCACGCCTTCTGGGTCCAGGGCTGAAGAGGCATCTCCACAAACTTAATGGTGCATTCGCCTCAGCTGTGGGGTCACAGAAATTACAGATCATGCGGTACCTGGGTATCCGGGGATGGTTCACAGTTCTGCTTCCTGTCTGCTGCACGATGTTGGACAAGACAATATATCACTCTGAGTACCAAATGTAGAGATAAAAACGAAAGCATTTACTTCATTGAGTTACTTTTAAAAAAAAATACTGTCATAATGGATGTGATAAAGCATCATTAACTGGAAGACATATTGCTTTTAGTTATTGTTTGTTTTGGGGGACTAGTTAAGTGGAAAATACTTTGAAGGTTGAGTTCCCAGACATTTGCTGTAAAATACCATGTTTCTAATTTTTATTATACAATAATACATAATCATCATTGAAAAACTAAAACACCAAACATGTGCATGCTTATGCATCCTCCCCCTTCCAATGTCAGAGTGTCTGCCTAGTGTCTCACTGACTGTCTTGCCCTTGGCCTCCAGGCAATGGAAGGCAGTGACACTGCACATCCCTTCTTTATATGGAGTCTAATCTATCAGCATTGTCCTTCAGCCTTCTTTGCCTGCAATCCTTCTCAGGAAACCCTTTGCTCAGGTTGTATCTGTATTTTATTCTAGAAGTTTGAGAATTTCTTTTACAAATATCTCAATTACTAGTCCATCTGGAATTAATTTGACATGGGGTGAGAGAGATGTGTCAAATTTTTGCCAATGCAAATCCATTTACAGAATAGACATCTTTGCAAATGGCATTCAGCACCATTTATTGAATGACCGCGCCTTTCGTCACTGATGTGAGTTGCAAATTTTTCCATATACTAAGCTACTAAATATATTTGAGAAGGTTTTTGGATGAAACATTTCACTGAATTGTCTGTTCTTTGCCCAATCACTACCACATATTTTAATTAACTTTATAGAAGCTTTCCTGTCTAATGAGTGAGGCCCTTGACCTTGCTTTTCCAACATCAAGTGGCTTTCCAGCAAGCTTATTCGTTCTGAAGATCTTTAGAATTTTTTTATTTTCAAATTCTAGACACCTGTAAAAATACAGGAAGATGTCCAAACTCCCAACAATATAAAAATTAAGGTAACAAACAGTATAATACCAGAAACAGGATGTAAGATTTCTAAATTGTGAGGAAAGTGGAGCCGTATTTAGAAAACTTCCAATCCAAGAAAGAGCCCCTAACTTTGCTGCTCTGACTATACACACCTCTATTACTGCAATTAACTTGCATTTTATTTTCACTCTTCTACAGATAGGGGCACCTGGGTGGCTCAGTCGGTTAAGCGTCTGACTCTTGATCTCGGCTCAGGTCATGATCTCATTGTTTATGAGTTCTAGCCCCACATTGGACTCTGTGTTGACAGTGCGGAGGCTGCTTGGGGTTCTCTTTCTCTCTGCCTCTTACCCCACTAGTGTTCTCTCTCTCTCTCTTTCAAAATAAAAATAAAAAAATAAACTTTAAAAAAATTCTTGCATTTTATTTTTTAAATGTTGGCTTCCCCATTGGAGTCTGAGCTCATTTAGGGCAGGAGCTGTCTCTTAAATATCTTTTGTACTCTTGTACAGTGATCGGGACACAGTAGATTCTCGAAAAACATTTCATGAATCACTTCATGGTACACAGAATTTCCATTCGGCAATTCCATGGCTGTATTTTTCCTCTGTCTTTGCTGGAGGGCAAGGTCCTGGAGTACCTGAGGCTCACCCAGCTCCAAGATACTTTCCTTCCCAACCTGGCACACCATAGGCACTCGGCCAATGTTGACTTCTTCCATTTCCATACCCGATATTCATCTCCCCTCTCCCAGCCCCAGGGGATGAAAAACACCGCCTGGTGTGTAGTCCGCTAACACTTACAAAGAAAACCCAAATGGCTGCTGGAAGGACATGAGAAGTTAAAAGGAAAACATGGTTCCCAACTGCTGCAGCTTCCACTCCCAGGTGGAGACAGACGCCCTGAAATGCCCTCCTTGAGGCCAGTGTACTCGGCCTTATTTTGTTAAAGAGTGAAGAAACGGGACCCTTTGGTTTGACTTTGAAGTTGGAGGTCTCTGGAGGTCATCCGGAAGAAGGAGGTGCAAGTTGATGCCCACGGGTGAGGACGCCGGGAACAGCACATTATTCTTTTGAAGTCGCTCTCCCTGGGGTTCACTCTAAAATGTCATGGGCAGCTTTCCTCCTACAGCTCCTGGGTACCCTACATATGTCAAATGAAGAACCAAAAGTTTTCTCTCGCACCATAGGATTAACTGGTCAAATTAGTCACGGAAGGCCCTCTGATCGCGGACAGCTGCGGGGACGCATTGGTGGAAAATAACGCACCGGCCCGTGTGGATGCCCATTTCCCCTTCGTGGTCAGTTGAAACTCCGGGAAAGTCCCATTTAAAGGAGGAAAAAAAACAAAATCGTGTGACTGAGCTCGCTCTCTCTCTCTCTGCTGTCTTTTCTCATGTTTTCATAGCAGTTTGGGGGGCTTAGAGTTGATCTGAAGAGAATTTCCTGAAACCCACCAGAAATAAGCCTGAGGCTGGAGACAGTTTACGCGCTTCTCAGGCTTCTGCCAAGGACACCTTTCGTCCAGATGCAGCGAAAAGCCCTCCGGGGGATCTCTAGGACGGAACTCACACGTCCTGGGCACGGGAATTCCCACCCGTCCTCAGGTTCTGCTCCCCCGAGTGCTTCCAAACATGCCTCGTTCCACCTTAGATGAAGAGACCAGACCCAGACGCAGCTGGACCGTCTCTGCCCAGAGTGACCAGGAGCCTGGGCCCAATCCAGCTTCCTGCTTTGCTGGTTTGCCTGGTGTTTGTTTGCAAAGGAAACCTTGATTGCTCAGCCTGTGGGAGAGAATATTCTCTCAGGCTCTTCTGGCCTGTTTCTTCTGCGGAAAAAGGGCAGGCACAGTGCAATGCTTTCTTCTCTAGCATAGGGAACAAGGCTTGAGGGATTTCTTTTGGGTTAGGGGCAGGTCCAGAGAGCTCAGGAGGCTGGGGGCAGCCACAGGGGTGACTTTGCTGCCCTCTGTTTAGAAGTTGACCTCGGGTCTTAGGAGGGTATACCTTACAGTCTGAAGAAGGTCCCTGCCTCAGTGTGGGCAGGTCAGCTTTTTTTTTTTTTTATGTTTATTTTTGAGAGAGAGAGAGAGGCAGAGAGAGAGAGAGAGCGAGCGAGCAAGTGAGGAAGGGGCAGAGAGACTGAGACACAGAATCTGAAGCAGGTTTCAGACTCTGAGCTGTCAGCACAGAGCCCAATGGGGGGGGGGGGGCTCAAACCCACACACTGTAAGATCATGATCTGAGCCAAAGGCAGGTGCTTAAAGGACTGAGCCACCCAAGCACCCCTAATGGGCAAGTCAGCTTTGACTAAACCGGCAGCTTTGCAGAGGAGGAGGGAGAGGGCAGGGGCACCTGTGCTGGTTATGCCAAATTAATTCTGGTAACCAATGGGGTGACATGTTGTGACTAGGTCTGTCTCTCCCTACAAAAGCAGACAACAGTTGAACATCATATGAACACTTGCTCTGCCTCTTGTAGCCCTGGAAGTGAGGGGACAACAGCTGTAAGAGCTTTGCACTATTCCCTGTTTGGATCCCACTGTGCTCCCTTTCTCCCCAGTGGAAAATGACTGAAATTCACCCAGTGCCCTCTGTGTTCTTGGTCTCAGATGTTACTTTGTTTCAGTCTTGCAAGCCCTGCTGTCTTACAGAACTCACAACATTGTAACCTATGTAGCACCAGCACTTCTTTTCCCTTTCTTTTTTGTTTCTATTTTCCATTGAAGAAACTGAGGTTCAGAGAGGCTGGTGACTTGTCCCATGGTCACAGAGCAGAACTTGAATCATGTCACAGGCTTAGAAGGAGGTCTGTAAATGCTTGCCGGTGGTGAAATTTAATTTAAAGAAAAGTAAAAGACAAGTGCTTTTGTGGTTTCTTTCATTATTTGTTTACCACCTCTCTGGAGCAAAGCATTAGGTTTTAGCATCATGCTAATTCGCCATTCCTTGTAAGAGCTGTGTCTGTTTTCATTTTTGGTTTCTCTTCTTCATCTCCCATCTCTATTTCTTTCTCCCTTAGAGGCACCACACTTCTCTGTTTGGTACGTGTCCTTGAAAATATATATGTAGCATTATTTTATATAGAAATGTGTGTTAGACTGTATACATAGCATTGCATTATATGTTTTATTCTATTTCTTATTTTTCATTTAAAGATTTTGAGTTCTCCATATGTTGATTTATGTCTATCTAGCTCATTGCTTCTGAGTGCTATGTTCTATTCCATGGGATATATCTACATTCCCCTGATGCTGGGCACCCAGAGACCTCCACCTCTACCTCTCTGCTACACACATAATGGTGTAGAGCATCCTTAAACGTGCAAGAGCTTCCCAGGGGCAAGTATCAAGTCTCTGTCCTTTCTGTGGCAGGTCAAAGCATGAAAGGAGAGCTGGACAGCTGGAGATGGTATAATATTTATTCTAAATGCAACCAATAGGAACCAGAGGGCATCCCCCATGAAAGGGACTGCGCTACAAAGAGAGCCATTAAAATGAATGTAAATCACAGTAGCCTCAGGGACTGTTTAATAACAATCTGACTTTTTATTGGGTGAGCAGGAGATGTGCCAGCTTTCTCCTTACAGAGTCTTCTGGATCTTTTACAGAGAGAGAGAGATCCTATCTGAACTGCTATGGAGATTACCGAGGGCAGAGGGCTACTCAGGGAGTAATGGCCATAAATCCAATTAGTAACTCACTTTCTCTTTTGCCACAGGCTCCATTTCCCCCATACACATGGAAGATAATTCCACACTCTGGAACCCGGTCTGTCGCGAGGGCTCCTTGGTATCATGCCACCAAGACACAAAAGTTTCTTGCTGGGAAAAGGACTGGAATGATCCAGGCTAAACCAGTAACAGCAGAAACCACGGTTGTTCTGGAGTGAATGGTGTGGGCGCCTTGCCACACTCATGGATTGCTTCCAACAAAAGACGTGTTCCTATCTCATTTGTGAAATCAGGAAATGGAAGAAAAATTTTAGGGTTTTTCTAGGGAAATTTAAGCAAGACTAGAGATCACAGGAAGCCCACTCATTTCTGGTTGGGGAAAGTAAGGCAGCAGGGGCACCAAGAAGGTTCAGGGATCCTGCTCCCAATGAGGAGGGCAGGCAGAGGAGGGGCTTATATGTCTCTTGATTCTTCAATCCAGTCCCGGGTCAGCTGGTGAGATTGGTCAGGAGAACCACAAAGGGTGCCAGGAGCCCAAGGGCTGAACCAAAGAAGGGTTCCTATTTTTCATTTAAAGATTTTGAGTTCTGGATACGTTGCTTTATGTCTATCTAGCTCATTGCTTCTGAGTGCTGTGCTCTATTCCATGGGATATATCTATATTGCCCCGATGCTGGATTATTTGAGAACTACTTATTTGAGAACTTGCATACTTAAGAGACCAGATTCTTTAATGACAAATCTTTATGATCCAAAACAAAGAATCAAGATGCCTGGGGTAAAAGTAAAATAGGTACCAGCTTAATTTCGATGTTTAAAAAAATATTGCATAACTGCTGCACTTCTTCTTCCTCGGAGACTAAACAAAAAAACAAAAGAAAACAAGAAAACCCAGAAACAAAACAAACAAACAAAACCACACACGTTGAGAACTGCTCATCTAGAGGACGGACACAATCCTACCGAGTTCTTTCTTTCTCTTGTTACACATACATATACTTGTTACCAACATGCTTCTTTGGGTTTGTAGTTTTGTCAAAATTATGATTGAAATCAATATATGAATGACTAAACCACACTTTTTACATGAGTTTATAGGGAAAAAACAGAAAGAATTTTTTTAATTGCTTTTTAATTTATTTTTGAGAGAGAGAGAGAACACAGTGAGGGCAGGGCAGAGAGAGAGAGAGACACAGACTCCGAAGCAGGCCCCAGGCTCTGAGCTGGCAGCGCAGAGCCCAGCGTGGGGCTCAAACTCACAAACTGTGAGATTGTGACCTGAGCTTGAGTCAGATGCTTAAACAACTGAGCCACCCAGGTGTCTCAACAAAGGACTTGGGTTTGAATCCCTGACTTGTCATTTACTAGTAACCTTTAATAAGTGATCTAACCCTCCTAAGCTTTAGTTTATTACCTTGAAAATAATATGAATAATATGTAGTTCACAAGATTCTTGTGAGGATTAAATAAGATACCATAAGGAGAGCTTTCTGTACAATGGCTGGCATATAGTAAGCTCTCAGTAATGATACCTATAGTATTTTAACAGGTTCATATTTATTACTACTATTTTCCCTATAATGATTCCAGGGATCAATGAGGTGTTTGTTAGGTACACTAATACCTTGAGTTCTTCAAAAGCAGAGCCTGAGACAAGGATTTGTGTGCAAGATGTTTATTCAGAAGGTGATCTCAGAAAGCACGGTGGGGAGGTGAGCCCAGAAAGAGAAGAAAGCCATAAATGTACCTCTATAGGCAACTGGACTCCGTCGTGTAGATCTCCTACAGGACTGTGTGAAATACACTTTAAATAGCATAGGACGGGCTCCAATAGTGTCTCCCGCAACTATATAGATTAAATCTCCAGTTAGGTTTTGAGTATGTATAGCCTTTGTGTTTAAAATTTTTGTTGTTGTTGGGGCACCTGGGTGGCTCAGTTGGTTAAGTGTTTGACTTCAGCTCAGGTCATGATCTCACGGTTTCAGTTCGAGCCCCGCATGGGACTCTGTTCTGACAGCTCAGAGCCTGGAGCCCGTTTCAGATTGTCTCCCTCTCTTCTCTGTCCCTCCCTTGCTCGCACTCTGTCTCCTTCTCTAATAAATAAATAAATATTAAAAATTAAAAATAAATAAAGAAATAAAATAAACTGCTTGTTGCTGTAAATCAGACAACTGTCTCCATTAGGTGACTTTCTCCTTGTTTGGACAAAGTTGCTCTCCTACTGTAATCTGCTTGCCAACTCCTTCTCCACGACCTGCTATAGGGCCGGCTTTCTGTTGCATTATGTTCCCACTTGGTAAACACATCTGTCACACTAAGTTTCAACTCACATGTTTACCATTCCATTTAAAGTTGAGGTAGGTTATCTCTTAGACTCTAGTTCTCAAAATTTAGTTGAAGGAGTTTCTGGAAATCCTGGAGCTCTTTATAGAGAGCACCACACTTATGGCAGAATACCCTGGAATTCTGATACATTGAATTCCAAACGTTAAGTAGAAAAAAACGATTGCAAGAAATATGGCCATATTACGAAATTTTAACATGGACATGCAGACACACATATCAGTTCAATGTAATTTGCTCTTTATGAGTTTCCACGAATATTTGTTTGCTAATTAATTATTAACTTGTTATCCTCTGGAATTTGCTAGCAGATAAGCAATAGTAGGCACCATAGGTATCAGAAAAACATGTAAAGAGAAACATTAAACATGGATAAAATTTTATCCATTTTTACATTAATCTGAAAGAATCCATGATCCCCTTCCAAGGGCAAAATGCCTCTGCCTAATTGATAAAACACTGGCATTTGAGAACCCACTTAAAAGGTCAATTAAGTCACTGAAGAGTCCATTTGGGGCAATGTCTGCTAATCAAAATGAGGGGGGTCCCATGATTCCAGGCTACCTGGAAGTTTCCAAAGGAGGAAGAGCACATAGAAGCTATGTCGTAGCCACTGTGGAAGCAAAAGGTGAACGTCTGACCGATACACAATATGTTGCTTGTTTTAGGCAAGTTTTATTTACTTTAATATTTTGCTCTAAATTAAGCAACAAACAACTGAATATAATGAAAAAAGCTGCCTCCTTTGCTTAGACTATTTCTTACTCTCAGACACCCATTTCTTAAAACTGAAATGCCCTTTACCATCTTTGCTTAAGGCTTACCTTGAGTCTCTTGTCCCCACAAAACCATACCTCAGCCATCTGTCATCAGGCCCTCTCTGGATTTCTTGTGATACGTTCTGTACTGCTCACTCCATGCTCAGTGCCACCCTATATTGGTGGTGCTTCTCTCTCTCTCTCTCTCTCTCTCTCTCTCTCTCTCTCTCTCTCTCTCACACACACACACACACACACACACACACACACACACACCCCATACACTCCTCCCATCTTCCCTAACTAGACTTAGTTTATATTTGATTACTGTTTGTGCCCAGCAAATGCCCTGTACACAGTGGTCACTTGCAAATATATTAGAATCATACAATCAGGCATTACCTCAGCATTATTTACACTCCACTCTAATAAACATCAGTGATTCTCAAGATTGAATCCTGTAGAGATCCCTTAAAGAAAAAGAAATGTGCACACCTCTAGTGTTGGCTTAAAACTTTTAAGTATTAAATGTACTTAAGTATAAAACAAAGTATAAACTCCTTATGTTTTTATCTCTAATACAACCATGAAACTAAAACAGTTTACAACTAAATGCAAATAAACCCAGTACATTCAAATGAACATTAATATGACAGATGATGCTGTTTAGCTGAAGCCAAATTGCTGTCCAGGATGTAAATATGGTGCTGACTGCTCTAATGCAGGCTCTTTACAATTCAGCATGCCCGTACTGAGGTTCGCTGTGTGCCCACTCCATTTTCCCACCCCAAACCACTATGAAACAACCATTTGTACAATCAAACGCCATGTCATTTGGCACAAATACATCATTTATGTTTTAATTCCAAACCCTCTTCTCTCTAACCTACCTACTTGTGACAATGAATGTACTTCTTGACATCGACGTGGCCTTAAATATAGATACTACGAAATCATGTGTAGATACTTTGTTGTACAGTGGTCATTCAAATGACAATGATAATAATAATATTAATAGCTAATATTTACAGATGACTTACTATGTGTCAAGCACCTTTCTCTTCTAGACTATCCCACTGAATGCCCATATTTACTGCTTCAGAAAGATGCTATTGTTATCACAGTTTTATAGGTGGGCAAACTGGGGCTCAGAGAACTTCAATCACATTTTCAAATCCATGCTGTGTATATAGAATTTAAGCCCATAAGGTCTGACTCCAGAACCTGAACACAATACTTATATTAATTTGTTTCATTTATCATTAAAATGAACACAAAATTTGAGCCAATATTGTACAGAATAACAAACTCCAATTTTTGATATTTCTATACACCCATAATTCATCATGTGCTCAGTAATCATGCCTGTAGATTTGTTCAGAACCACTAGGTGCACGTGTCCTTATAGCTAGCCAAAACATGAAAGAACTCAGCTTCATGTCCACACTCAGTGAAGTGCTTTACTGATAAAAATACAGTAGTATTTACTTCATTGTAGTTCTCAATGAATGTAATACATTCAAAAGAGTAGAGCAATATGTGTTTCATGCTCTTCTATTATCCTTGTCAGACAGTGTCTTCATTCAGAAGTCCACTGATGTCTCCAGTGGTCAGCTTGGTGCAAGCCATCAATGACAGCAGAGAGTAGAGGACCTCAAGGCAGAAGAATCTATGAATCCACAGTTTAACATGCAGAAGCCAAGTTCTTCCAAAATTGGAGTTTGAACTTTTCTTTCAGCTTATTGATTCAAGCTCTCCAGAAGTCAGTGTGTCCTCACCCAACGTGGGAAATATGCAGACTGTTTTATTCCTTCTGATTGCCAAAATAAACAAAATAAACTCTTAAAATATGACTTATTACCAGAGTCCTTCCTCCTTCAATTGACTGCTTTGGTCAGGAAAACATTTGGACAAGAAAAGGATGTACCCTTGTTTGCACTCTCCCTCTAACCCCAGCCCAGATTCAGCAGCACAGTATTGTACATGTTTGGTCAAATCTCTTGCCATTCTTTTAAAAAATAATAAAAGTGTGATTAACTTATTCACTTCCCAAGTAAATAGGCGACTTAGGAATGAGGAAAAAGCTTGTACATCTTAGACCTGCAAGGGACAATGATCAATTTCCTCATAATACTGCAAAAGATGTTGATTTGTCTAATTTTTCAGTCACCTGTTGCACACACAGCACCTTGCATTGGCCAAGGTAAGACCCAACGAAGTACAAGACAAATTCTCTAAGCTTAAGGACCTTACAAACTTATCGTTATATTTGGGGTCATGCACATAGCTACATTCAGAATTTGGCTACCATTCCTTCCATCTTAAAAACAATTTGGTTAGGTAAAATTTGAGTTACTGTGCTCACGTAGGCAAGGCTATTAGGGCACAGGAGGTGAAATCTAAGGTCATAGAACTAATTAGTGGCTGAGCCAAATCCTGAAGTCAGGTTTCTTTGTCTTTGGTTTCTCCCACTAGACCAAACTGCTTCTTCACAGCAATGCAAAAACAGCGTTCAAGAAGGTATTTAGATTTATTTCTGAAATTGATCTGGCTCCATCATGAATATTAAAAGAAAAAAAAAGGACCCGATTTGTAACTGGAGCCTGGAGAATCACCCATGGCCTGAGTTGATGATTTGGTTACCAGCTGCGGGAACACTTCAATGGGAAGACGTGAAATTCCTGCAGGAAATGACTCCAGGCGGCTCTAAATTAGTAAGGAAATTAAATGACTAACTTCAATGTTTCCTGGCTTTTGTCTATCTTAATTAACAATTTATTTTGGTAAAGGAAAAATTGAACAACTTTCTAATAGTCAACATGTAAAACTTAATATTTGTGTATAGTAAAAACATGACTCCCATGTCTGCTTTTATTTAAAGAAAGGAAAAACATTTTTGAACAATTTGCAGTAACCCGTATTTATTAAATGATTCTTTAAAAAAAAAAAAAAGAACCCAACAATTACAGCATATGTGTGTGGGAAATATCAATTTCCTTTTCATAGTTCCCAAAGGTGCACTTGAGAAAAATGTGTTGATTATTAACAGGGCTAATATTTTTGTGGTAATGTTATTACTGAACATCTATAATAACTGAAGTTTGGGATTGACAGAGGTATTGTAGCCAGAACATATTGTTGATTTCCATGTCACATTAAATATGGCATCCATGTTGTTACAACTTTTGATATTTATTTTGATATGACTTTTATTTTGCCTTCATTCATTTAGTCAACAATATTTACTGAATGTGTGCTATGTGCCAGGCATTCTTCTAGGTGCTGAAAATACACAATACATTAAATAAAGCTCTTGCTCCCATGGAGTTCACGTTCTCATTGAGGGAGATGGATGATACCAAAAGGCAGGGAAATACATCAGGTAATGGTATCAAGATAAGAATGATGGAGGGGTGCTTCTTTAGATGGGGTGCAACCAGGGAAGCAGAAATGTCCTGCGTCAGTCTCTTTGTAGAAACTTGATGACTTAACACTTAATTCATCATGGACAAGTATCATGTCAGCCTGTTCTGGACTCCACAAATGTTTAGGATAAACTTGTGAGTTCAAGGATAATGGAATTCATTCTTAGGAATGAAGAGAATGAGGCAAAATTATGATTCTCATTACAGAGCTGGTCAGCTGTATTGCCAAACAAACTTGTATGCAAACTTCTATTACTAGTTAAATTTAGAGGCATCAACTTTATTTTCACTAAAATTGAATAAAGGCAAATTCTATGATGTCTCCAGCATGTCTATGAGCAGCAGCAACAGGTGGTACCTTTTGTTGAACAATATAATGTGCCGAGTACAGAACTTCTCATAAATTAATTTTCTTATTCTCACAAGAGCCCTGCATATGGGTATGATTGTTCCCATCTTATAGGTAAGGAAGTTGGGACTCAGATATGTTAAATATGTTCCTGGAGTTTCCAGAACTAATAATGACGCACATAGTTGGAGTGTTATGTCACTTCTGCTGGATCCCACACTGCTGGGAGGAATGAAGGAGATTATCTAATCTAACATCGTTTTACATATAGGCAAATGGAGGCAGCCCTTGAGACCTGCCCAAAGTCACAGAGCCAGTGAGTTGGGGGCAGAGCTGGGACTAACTAGCTCTAGGTGACATGGGCTGCCTCCTCATGAAAGCTGTGAAAGCCAGATTGTATGACTCACCGCCTTTGCAACAAATGTCTGGGGCAGTGGATATTCATTTGGGACAAAGGTGAGTCTTGACCCCTCTTTCATGTCATGTTTAACAACAACAACAACAAAATCAATTCCAGGTGGATCAGTGATCTAAACATGGGAGATAAACAACAAACGAAAAAATTTTAAATTTTAAACGAAAAAATAGGAGAATATCTTCATGACCTCAGGGTGGGGAAAGAAGTGCTGACAAACATGAAGGTTAAAAATGAGTACATTGAATTACATTAAAACTAAGAATTTCTTTTCATCAAAGGGTGCCATTAAAAATGCAAAAAGGAAAATCACAAAATAAGACCAAGATATCTGTGGGGTCCCTGGGTAGCTCAGTCGGTGAGGCATCTGACTCTCAATTTTGACTCAGGTCATGTTCTCATGGTTTGTGAGATCGAGCTCCACGTCAGGCTCTGCACTGACAGCCTGCTTGGGATTCTCTCTCCCTCTGTCCCCATCCCCCTCTTGCACACATGCTCTGTCTCTCAAAACTAAATAAGTAAATAAATAAACATAAAAAAAAGACAAGATATCTGCAATACACATATATCTAGCAAAGACCTCATATCAGTGTGTGAATGTGTGTGCACTCATTTCTACAAATAATGGCAAAAAGGCGGTTAATCCAATAGAAAAATGGAAAAATCTGAACAGGTATTTCACAAAAGAGGATATACTACCAGCTAGTTAACATATGAAAGGGTGCTCAACATACTTAGTTATTAGGAAAGTTTAAATTCAATCTACAGCTTGATACTGTTACACACTCCCAAGAATGATTAAAGTGAAAAAAAAAAAAAACACCCAGAATATTAAGTTGGACCATAAGAAATTGCAATATTTTATAGGTCGGAAATAAGCAAATATCAACACCTGCATATAGTTTAATCTATACCAAGTATTGAGGAGGATGTGGGAAACCCAGAGCTTCAGACACTATTGGTAAAGTGGGAGTTGGTACAATCCTCTGCAAATCTGTTCGACAGTATGGCAGATAGCTATCGCTCTGTAACCGAGTACACTAAAGCTTAGCAACTTAAAAAAAAAAACCCATGTATTAATTTATACAAGTTCTGTCGGCCAGGTGGGTAGCTCTGCTGGTCTGGGTTAGGTTCGGTTAATCTCACCTGGGTTGGTTCATGTACCTGTGGTCAGCTGGCTGGACAGCTGGGGGCTACCTAGTAGCATGGCCTTATCCGGGACTACGCTGCTCTTCTCCTCATGGCTCCCACATCTTTTAGCACGCTACCCTGGACTTGTGACCACAGAGAAGCAAGGAGAAAGCAAAAACACACAAGTGCTTCTATGAGCTTTACTTATATCAATTTTCTACTGTCCCATTGGCCAAAGCAAGTCACATGACCAAGCTCAGAGTTAGCATGGGAGGGACATACGTTGGCATGAATAAAGAGATGCATGAAAAATTGGGCTAGGATTTACTCAAACTGGATAAATATGTATATACCCTATGACCCAGTAATTTCACTCTTAGGTATATACCCAGCAGAAAGGGCTATATGTGCTCACCATGAGACATGTACAAGAATGTTCACAGAAGCAGTATTTATAATAGCCTCTAACTGAAAACAACTGAAATATCCATACATGTAGAGTGGATAAGCAGGCACACTGTTGTATATTCATGTAGAGGAACAGTACCTGCAATGAGAGTGAATGGACTACAACAAAATGTAGATAGATACATAGGTAGGTAGGGGATGGATAGATAGATAAAGAGATGATAGATTATATATATAAATATATATAACATATATGTGTACATTCCTGGGATTTTAAATATCTAAACTATTTTCTTGTCCACCTCTCCCCTTTGTGATTATTCAGTCACACAAAGCATTTTCAGCAACTCCACCTACCTTTGTTGTTTGTGTTGACCTCTGGTTTCCCTCCAACTTCGTCACATCTTGTTATTAGTTGTCTACAAAAAAAAAAAAATCCAGAGTATACTGGGTAATCTCACGAGAACAGTACAACGACCATCAATTCCCTCCATTTCTATGACATGGAACACCATCAAAAGCATCTTGTAAGAGTTTTGGCTTGCCTCTTCAAGAACTGTCACACGCTCTTACAGTGCACTGTTTGCTGTCACTTCAGGGGCTTGCAGGTGTATGTGAGAGGGCGTTTATCACTTCCTAATGTCGACTCATCTACCAAATATCAGTATTTCAGGTAACAGCTGCCATCCTTACTCATGGATCATTCTTCATTTGTTATGTGGATGTTTAGAGGAGGGTTTCATTGATGTCACAGAGACCAGTAAGTTAAGTGTCATCTGAAAAAGCCATCAGCTTACAGCTGATGGTAGTGGTAACTTCTTCAGACTCATCAGCTAAGTTATTTCATTAACAGCACTCACAAGGCATATGACATTTCCCCAAAGCTTGACGAAAAAGAAAATAATTCTTTATACTTAGTTTTCCACTCAGGTTTCTCTCCATGTGATAGGGGTATGTCTTTCTCTTTCTTTTCCTTCCTTCCTTCCTTCCTTCCTTCCTTCCTTCCTTCCTTCCTTCCTTCCTTCATTCCTTCCTTCCTTCTCTCTCTCTTTCTTTCTTTCTTTCATTTTATTGTGGTAAGAACACTTACCATGAGATCTATCTTCTTAGATTTATAAGTATGGAATACAGGCTTGTTATCTCCAGGCACAAGGTTGTACAACAGATCTCCAGAACTTAGTCATCTTGAATACCTGAGATTTTACAGCCATTGATTAGCAATTCCCCATTTCCCTTGGGAGTCTCTGGCAACCTATTTCTTTATTTCTATAAGTTGGGCTATTTTAGGTACTTCATATAAATGGGCTCATGTACTATTTTCTCCTTCTGTGACTTACTTATTTAGCACAATGTTCTCAAAGTTCATCCATTGTTGTCATACATTATAGGAATTCCTTATTTTTAGAGGCTAAATGGTATAATAATACAGATATATGTATTACTTATTCTTTATTCATTCTATCAGACATTTCCATTGTTTCCACATCTTGGCTACTGTGAATAGTGTTGTGCTGAACATGGAAGGACTAATATCTCTTTGATATCTTGATTTTTCAATTCTTTGGATAAATGCCCAGAAGTGGGATTGTTGGATCAGATGGCACTTCTATTTTTAATTTTTTGAGGAACTTCAATACTGGTTTCCATAGAAGGTGAACCATTTTACATTCCTGCCAGCACTGTTAGGGTGATCACTCACCTGAGCCCTGGAGCTCACTTTTCCCAGGCTTTATGCATCCCCTCTGTATCTTGCATGTTCAATCTCCCTCGTCTGCAAACATCTCTGCTCTGCTCACAAACATGCATCTAAGGGATGTTACCTAAACCATGTTATTTTCTTAGGCTCCTTGAAAACATAGTAAGTGTCTTCCTCAGTGATGAGTCCTTCATCACTAAGTCACTCCCCATCCACCTCCTCATCCCCAAATCAATGTCTGTGCATAAGTACCAGATAAGGGAGGAGGCCATGAAGATGCCAGTCCCTCACTTTTTCTTTATTTCTATACTCACAGCCCTTGTTTCCTCATCTTTCAGTCTCCTGAACTCTGGCTCCCAGCTGGGGTTGCCCTCCTTGAGGGGCATCCTTACACAGGCCTCAGAAGGTGCTGTGTCCTCTCCAACACCCTGGTCTGGATGAGGTCAGAAAACACCTTTAGTAATTCCCTGAAGCACAGCTAAGACCAACCAGAAAACTTTAAACAAGACAGGATTTGAGGTGAATAAGGGAATAACCCAAAACCAAATTATCTGTCCCACAAAGTAGGCTTCCTCAAAGACCGTCAGCCTGAGGATGCCTCCGTGCTAGTTCCCTGGGACACAGAGCATCTTTCCTGTATGTAGGAGCTTCTTCAAGTCCTTCTCAAAGTCCTCTTGAAGTCTAGACTCAAGAAAGTGAGACCCAGAGATAGTTAACGATCCTCTCTCCTGCTTGCTTTCTGAGTTTCATTGTCCTTGCTGAATTACCAACCTTCCTGACACCTAAATGTTCACCCTGCTCATGTACATGGGTCAGGCCTTGGCCCGTAGCCTGAATAGGCCAACCCTTCCAGTACAACATAATAAATGCAACCTTTATAGGAGGCACAGGTATAGCCAGGCAAGTATACTTTTATTACAGAATCACCATTTAAGACTATCATTGACCCCTTAATTATTAAATTCACTGGCCTCCTCTTGGTTTTCCTTCCCTTCCCTTCTCTTCCCTTCCCTTCTCTTCTCTTCTCTTCTCTTCTCTTCTCTTCTCTTCTCTTCTCTTCTCTTCTCTTCTCTTCTCTTCTCTTCTCACTGAGGCACTGGACCCAACTGCTCCCATTTGATACTCTTTCTTCTCTTGGTTTATGTGACACTGTTCTCGTCTGTTTTTTCTCTAAACTCTTGACTTTCTCTCTGTTTTCACTGTGTATGCTTCCTCCTCTTACACATTAGCATTGCCCAAGATTGGGTCCTTGGCTCTCTCTTCTTTCTCTTTCTCCTTCCAGTTGCTCTCCTCAACTGAGTAGGTATTTGTTCTAGAATACCCTAAATGGTGTTGGAACATTGGAAACATTAGAGACTGTTTTCTGTGCAAACACAGCTCCTTTCTCTCCAATACATCTTCCTTCTTATCCATAGAACATCTCAAACACCACCCTGAACAAAATCTTTCCTTGTCTACCTTTCCCTGTTCTAATGTCACTTCTTCCTTTGAATGCATGATGCATTTCAAACATTTTATTATGTGAAAGACACTATTCCAGGATGTTACATCCTCACACCTATTGACTGGATATTATCATCTCCACTTTGGAATGGAGACCAGGCCTTGCTGAGGCCCAGCAAACTGCCTAGTGTTGCACAATTAGTAAGTGGCAGACCTGCACTCTGAATACAACACAGCCACACAGCATTATTTGTGCCTTCTTGAGGCACCTCTCTTACTCTGCCTTCTTCTTCTTTTTTTTTCCCCAATGTTTTATTTATTTTGAGAAAGAAGGAGAACATGAGTGGGGAATAGAGAGAGAAAGGACAGAAGGTCCCAATGTGGGGTTTGAACTCACCAACCTTGAGATCATGACCTAAGCTGAGGTCAGATGTTCAGTGGACTGAGCCACCCAAGCGTCCTTCTTACTCTGGCTTCTATATTTATTTTCGTAGTTACTTAATTCCTTTGCATGCAAGCTCTTGAGGAAGTTTCTTATTTCTCCTTTCAGCTCCTGGCATCAAGCTTATAATTTGGAATTTTGGAAGACAGCCTCAATTTCAAATATTTTATCTCACCATACAAATAAGTAGTTTTGACCCAATTTGTGGCTTGTAAACTGTGGTCAGTATACACACATGCCTGGCGCATTGCAGGAAATCAATGAATATCTATAAAACTGAATTGAATAATTTGGGCAAACAAGCCGGGCTTATTTCAGATTTGAGTGAGAGAGATAAAAAGAGAGAGTAAATGATCCCAATCCAGATATAATGCTTTATTAAAACAACAAGCATAAATTTGAAGTGGTCACTGATTACTAGCACCTGTGTATGCTTTGCAAGACTGATGCAATACAGAGTAAGAAAGAACAGCTTTCTACATCATTTCACTTCCAACCTCAGAACAGAAGAGGGGGGGAAACATCTGACCATGGTCTAATTCCTCTGTGACTGGTCTGCGGCAATCTGTTCTAACCATAAAATTCTTGTTCTTGCCCAATTTCTCCTCTGTTTAATTATTCTTTAATATCAGGGTGAGTATATTTACTAATACGTTTTAAAAAATGCTAGTATTTTCTGTCAACACTCAAGTATGGTCTTCTCAACCCACTTCTTATGGGAAGTAGGCCTTTTTCTAGACATTTCTAGAAACTTAAAATTAGAGGCATGAGCTTATTTCCTCACTCAATTTTAGCACCAGTTCCCTGAGAATGTAGAGACACCTCTTGCTCTCATCTGTACCATTTCTCAAATCAATGGCTTGGATGGCCAAGGGTTAATCTCCTCGGTACAACGTGAATTCTTACTAATTGGAGACAGACCAGCATGTACTATCTTTATCGTGACCTTTTCTCCTAGACCTTGGGCCTATTTCACTTCAGGGTTCAGAGTTCAGCTTCTGCTCTTAAATCTCAACACGGAGTTACTTTCTTCAAACGCCAAACTACAAGTGACTGTTGGCCTGGAAGGGTATCTGCCATGTATTTGTAAATAATTGTAGGGTTTTCTTCTTACCCTCTACTCTACTGGCCTCTTACCTTCCTATCATTCTGCATCCCTCCCCCTGTTTGAAGTAAGATCAGCCTGTGTCTTAATAGATGAACCCAAAAACAGTTCTCAGAAGGTCTGACAACACAGCAATGGATAAAATAAATCGCACTACATGTTGTCATTCAGCAAAGCCGTTTACAGACAGAGCTATTTTGAAGCCATTAAAAAATGCTATTCATCTTGAACTTGCCATCTGCCTTCTGTTTCTGGACTCGTCTATTGCGTTAGCTAAGAGATTAGTCTCAGCGGCCAACTTCCCTCTAGCTCTCCCGTGACACTCGGGGAGACTCTTATGGGAAGAAGGCAATTTATTTTCGCCGAACGACCACATGGCTAACTATACACGGCAATTATACAAAGCAAATGTATCAACTTCTGCCACTGGAGGCAGGGGGTTCCTTTCTGGTCATTAATAATGAACGCTCTTCAGTAAGTAGGAAAACATTTACCAAATAAAATGGCCTGTTATAGATGATCCCCCAGGCAGCTGAGAAACCGCCTGGCCATTGAGGAAAGAGGGAAACCGACAAGGCTGAGCTGTCTCACGACCGCGCTTGGTTGTCCTGGAAGCATCTCCAAACCGGCAGAAGATGTGACCCGTTACCTCTTTATGCAGAAAATGTCTAGTCCAAAAAGAAGTGGCCTGGTCTTTCTGTATTGCTATTCCATTGCTTCCTTTCCTGGCAGCTGCGTAATTGGGAATGCCGTGAAATCAAAACGAGGAGCAAGTAAATTAGAGCCGGGAAGTGTCAAGTTGATCTACTGTGGCTTTGTGGGGCAGCAGTGCCTGGCAAATTCAGATTTCTCCCCAAGTCCCCCTCACCACTTCACCCACCATTTAAAATGCTTATTCCTTGTGCTCCGGGAGCTCTCTGGAGGCTCCTGTTTGCTCTAATGCTTAGCTATGACTTGGTCCATGGTCACTCATTCATCGTACTCCTTTGCAGGCATTTTAATGAATAAAATGCCTGAAAAGGTGCTGACATTTTAATGCCTCCTATTGATACTTTATATTGAAGCAACAAGCTTTGTACTGCATTCAAAGCCCTTGCAAATCCAAATGCTCTGGGGTCTTAGCTACCTTGCTCACACAGGAGGTGTAATTAAAAGACACATGGAACATATGCACTTACACCCTGTTTTCATATTGAAGACAGCTGACCATTGCCTAATTAATTTTCAACACCTTTATGAGGTAGGTGTATATTGCCCTTCCTTTATAGATGGATGACTTCAGTCAGCAGAATGATAAAATTCGAAGTCTCAGGGCAGAAACTGTGCCTTTGATGAAGTCTGCAAAGGGCCTAATGGTGATTGGTAAAAACAACTCCAACAACATTAATAATACTGTGATGAAACCTGTGGCTTCTCAGCTGGTCCAAAATGTAAACTAGCTCTAGTGTTTTCCCAAGTTCCATGAAAATTATGGTCTACTCAATCATAGTTTTGTCAACTGAATGCATGCATGCATCTCTTCTGACAAACCACAAAGGATGGGATGATGAGAACCAACCTGGCAACTCTACACTGTCATCGAACTTCAAGGCACTTCAAAAACTTTCGAAATGTTACTAAGGTTTTTAAAAATTAGTCATGAAACACATATTCACTGAGGGGCAATTATGTGCAAAGCACTGAGCTGGGTGTTTAGTCTCTTTCTTACCGGACTTACTGTCCGATGGGAGATAAGACACTCTGTAGAGTAATCGACACAAATAAGGGGAAACACAGCCTTTTGTGGGAGTGGACTCCAGGAGGAGCACCTAATCCAGGCTTGGGGAGTAGGAAAGGCTTCCCAGAGAAAACCATGTCAAACCATACCTGATAGCTTAAGGACTGGTTAGAAGTCAACAGGGAAAGGAATGGGACTTTGGTAGTGGCATATTGGGCCCATGGGCATCCATTTTAAAACTGCAGAGAAGGCAATGAAAATGCAACATTAGTAAAGGCTGTTCAGTTGGTTTAAGCCAAGTGAATCCTGTTAAAAACAACCTTCCTGCCTTTAGAAATGAGGTCTCCTTCTAAAGGAGATGGTCCAAGCAAGTGATTTCTGAAATACAACTGATGAGGGGCATCTGAGTCATCTGGGTGACTCAGTTCTTTAAGCATCCAACTTCAGCTCAGGTCATGATTTCACACACAGTTCGTAAGTTTGAGCCCTGTGTTGGGCTCTGTGCTGGCAGATCCGAGCCTGGAGACTGCTTCGGATTCTGTGTCTCCCTCTCTCTCTGCCCCTCCCCCCCCAAAAGTAAATAAAACATGAAAAAAAGAAATATAACAGATGAGAACATGGGGATTCTCTTTATGCTCTCTGGAAATAAGGAGTATAAAAGACAATTAGTGTTAAAATTGTGTGAAGAAATAAGTTCATACCTCTAATTTAACATTTCTAGAAATGTCTGGAAAAAGACATACCTCCCACAGGAAACAGGTTTAGAGGAGCATACCAGAGAGGTGCAGATTTCCCTTGGAAGCTAATGGGAAATTTAAGTGATTATAAAGAGAGGAGGGAAAAAGAAAGAAAAGAAGGAAAGAAAATACAGGATTAGCAACACAGTTCATATGTAATGTGAGTAATCAATGCGGTAAGAGAATTTGAGAAAAAACTTCTGAAAGAAGAAAATAAAAGTTGATCCTTAAAATGGATTTCATATTGGTTCATTATTCATTATTTCAACTATTTTCTCAGTTTATAAGAGCATAATTCATAGAAAAAAACTTAGTTGTAGTCATTCAACAAAAGCAAGCATTCTTTCTCTTTGTTACAGACAAGCAATGTCAAACCCAAGGAACTGAAAGGGCATTTTAAAGTTCATTCAGGAGACTTCTGGGGAAAGCTGGCAAAATAGACAGGATTATAATACCTCTCTCATTGGGAACTTAATGAAATGGGGTGGACAATAAATAAATAAACCCAACAAATGATACAGGAGCATTGTTTTAACTTTGGAAAGTGTCTAGAAACAGAAGACCCTGGAAATTGATGCCTGCCTCAATATAAAATCCTTCCAGAAAAAATACTGTGGAGATGAAGCCCAGAATAAAGTCTCATTAATTGTGCCCTCTCCCATTCTACTACCATTTTGGAAATGGGATATGCCACCCAGGGGTGACAATGAAGCATGCCTTTCCAGAGAGAAATTCTTCCTTGACATCCTAGATAAGTAATACTCAGGCGTGACGGAAGAAACCAGTATGGCTCCCCATTTCATTTTCTCTGACTGGAAGGGAAGACCCAAAGATGGAATGAGGGTACATCATATCCAAATCCTTTACTTTTATTATTTTATTCATACTGAGAGTGAAGAGGCATCACAGCTGGGGAGAGGCATGTAAACCAGGAGATTTTTTTTTAATGCTTATTTATTTATTTTGAGAGAGAGAGAGAGAGAGAGGCAGAGAGAGAGAGAGAGAAACAGAATCCCAAGCAGGTTCCCCACTGTCAGCGCAGAGTCCAATGCGGGGATTGAACTCACAAACTGTGAGATCATGACCTGAGCCAAAATCAACAGTCAGACGCTTAACTTACTGAGCCACCCAGGAGCCCTGCCAGAAGAAGTTTTTTAGACTAGGGCAGATTGTCTCCAACAGAAGCAATGACTTAGTGGTTAAGCTTGAATTGGGGTAATACTTCAAAATTTGAGGGTATTTCTCAGGAAAACACGACACACTAGAACTTTTAACAGAATTCCAGGGAACAGGACTGAACCAGAGATTAAATTCACCAACTGTAATTAAGTACAATCCCAGATATAATTCCTCTTGCTCCAACAAGAGAAAAAGAGAAAGTAGAATGCAAGCTATTAGAACAACAGACAGAGACAGGCACCTGGGTGGCTCAGCTGGTTGAGCATCTGACTCTTGATTTCAGCTCTGATCATGATCCCAGGGTCGTGGAATCAAGACCCGAGTTGAGCTCTCTCTCATTCCCTCTTCCCCTCTACCCTTCCTACCCCCCTCACCACTTGCACAAGCACGTGCTCTCTAAAAACAAAACAAAATAAAACCAAAGAACACAGACAAAGGTAAGAGAGGGGGAAGAAGTCAGAGAAAAATATATAATACTTGGGCAGTTAAAATATCTGGACAGAGCTATTCCCATCAAATAAGAATAAAAGAAAAAGAAATGAGACTGCAATTATGCAGTGATATTACAGCAAAAAAGGGAAGAAGCTTTGAAAGACAAATGAAGAAATCACTCTTCAGGAAGACAATAAAACAGGAATACTTTCTGTTACCAGTCCTCTACACCCTCAAACGACCAAAAGAGAATAGGAAATCTATAAAACAAAAGTTCCAAGCTAGATGTGAAACTTTCTTGGTTTAAAATGAAACAGTTTTTAATAGTTACATAGTATCTCATCATCCCATTGATACATACTGATGGAGTTCCTATATTTTTTGTTATTTAATGACTGCACTAAAATTTTAAGGCCTCTGTATGACAAAAGAGCTACAAAGATTAAAAAAGTAGAAACTAAAAATAGAACTAACCTACAATCCAGTAATTGCACTATTAGGTATTTACCTAAAGGATATAAACATACACATTCAAAGGGGGTACAAGCAATCCAGTGTTTATAGCAGCATTAATCAACAATAGCCAAACTATGGAGAGAGCCCAAATGTGCACACACTAATGAATGGATAAAGAAGATGCAGTGCATATGTACAATGGAATATTACTCAGCCATCAAAAAGAATGAAATCTTGCCATTTGCAATGATGTGGATGCAGTTAGAATGTATTATGCTAAGTGAAATTAGTCAGAGAAAGACAAATATCATTTCACTCATGTGGAATTTAAGAAACAAAACAGATGAATGTAGGAGAAGCGGGGAAAGAGGAGAGAGGGAAACAAATAAGAGACTCTTTTTTTATTAGTTTTTTTTATTAGTTTATTTATTTTTGAGAGAGAGAGAGTGTGTGAGTGTGCAGGAGTTGGGCGGGGCCAGAGAGAGAGAGAGAGAGAGAGAGAGAGAGAGAGAATCCCAAGCAGGCTTCACGCCATCAGCAGCAGAGCCTGAAGTGAAGCTCAAACCCAGGAACCATGAGATCATGACCTGAACCAAAACCAAGAGTCCAGAGCTCAACCAACTGAGCCACTCAGGTGCCCCAAGAGACTCTTAATGATAGAGAACAAACTATGGACTGAGAGAGGAAAGTGGGTGGGAGATGGGCTAGATGGGCGATGGGCACTGAGGAGGGCACTTGATGAGCACTGGGTGTTATA
The DNA here is from genome assembly GCF_008692635.1 of Crocuta crocuta. NCBI lineage: Eukaryota > Metazoa > Chordata > Mammalia > Carnivora > Hyaenidae > Crocuta > Crocuta crocuta. The sequence continues at coordinate 13,577,624 of NW_027532249.1, forward strand.
TCTAGGTGATGAGTCACTGACTTATACTCCTGAAACCAATATTGCACTGTATGTTGACTAAAATTTAAATAAAATGAATACATAAATACATCCAGTGTATGTGCACACTTGCATGCGTGTGTGTGTACACACACACACATACATAGATTAAAACAAGTAACAGACAAAAAGATTAAGTAACAGACTTGGAAAATATATGCAACATACATAAACCAACAGAAGAATATTATTCAGAATATATAAAGAACCCTGACAAATCATGAAGAAAAAATAATCCATGAAATAGGACAATAGGCAGAGGGTATGTGTGGAGAAGCAGGAAATTCTATAAGAAGAAAACCATGCTGGACAGTGCATATATGAAATGGTAAACAATCTCACTAATAATAAAAAAATGTAAATGAGAACAACTGGTATGCATTCTGCTTTTGGAAAGATGATGTAAAAGTACTTTCCCTATTCCTCCTGCTAAGAACAGATAAGAACCCTGGACATTACATAGAAAACAACGTTAAAAGACTGAAAGGTGGCGAGAAGGCAGGCGAGCTAAAGACGTTAGAACTGAAGGAACAACAGGGCAGTGAGGTTTTGGGTTTTCTTTTTGCCCCAAACGTCCCAGACTGGGTGGCAGAGGAGGGGGAGCCAGGAAATGTCCATAGGCACAGACAAAGCCTTAGAAGAGTCTTCTTTCTCCAGTCAGACCAGGGAAGGGCAGCCTGTTATGATAGAGCACTTTTAGACAATAATGCTCTCCCCCAGCCAGACTCATGGAAAAAGCTGGGGTCCCACCCCACATTGCCTGCAAAGCCTGAGTAGGGAACTCAAACTTCCACTCTTGATGAGCTCCAGTGGGCACCCCCTGTACCTCATGTCCCCTCCCCACCACAGGGGTGGTGTCACAGCAGTCCAAGTGAGGAGCTGAGACTTTCCTCTCCACCTGGTGGTCATGAGCCACCCTCCGCCCCATCTTGGGGACAGTAAGGAGCCTGAACCCACTTCAACCTCATAGAAGGATTCATAGCTAGAATCTATAAAGAACGCTCAGACCTCAACTATAAAAAAAACCTAAGAAGTCACCTAGACAATGGGCAAATGACATGAAAATACACTGCATCAAAGTACATATACAGATGGCAGACCAACACACATTTAACATCCCTAGGCTTCAGAGAGATGAAAATTAAGACCACAAAGCAATATCACTGCACACCAACTAGAAAAGCTAAAATAAAACATGACAACAACGCTAAATGGTGGCAAGAATATAGAGAACTTGATCTGTCATACATTGGTGGAGGGGACATAAAATGGTACAACCATTCTGGAAAAGAATGTGGCAGTTTCTCAAAAAATTAAACCCTTACCCTATGAGCCGTCAACTGCACTCTTGGCATTTATGCCAGAGAAGTGAAAAGTCGTGTCCACACAAAAACCAGTACATGTTTATAGCAGCTTTATTTATAATAGCCCCAGACTGGAAACAACCAAAGATCCTATGGCAAATAAATTATTTTTTAATTTTTTAAAACATTTTTCTTTATTTTTGAGAGACAGAGAGAGAGCAAGATACAGAATCTGAAGCAGGGTCCAGGCTTTTTTTTTTTTTTTCTTTTCAAAGCTGCACAGGGTTATTATAAGGTCGGTTGGCAGTAACGCAGCTATGATCTAGTATGAATGAAATTCTGGGGTGTGGAGTCAGGGTGGCCTTTCCAGGCCTTAGAGGAAGACACCCACATCCCCTCTTCCAGCCCAGAGCCTCTCTGGAGCGGGAGTAGAGAAGGCACAGGTGCATGGTGGCAGGTCTGGCTCATCCAGTGCTTTCTCAGAAGCCTAGAAAGCTCTAGCCAGGCAGGAACCCACAGATTGGATCCGAGGTCTCACACCCCTGCCATCAGCACAGAGCCTGATGCGGGGCTGGGACCCACGAACTGTGAGATCATGACCTGAGCCAAAGTCAGATGCTTCACTGACTGAGCCACCCAGGCGCCCCCTTATGGCAAATAAATTATTAAACACACTTCAGTAATCTATACCATAGGATACTACTACTCAGCAATAAAAGGAACAAATGATTGCTAAAAGCAGCAACTTGGTTGGATCTCAGGGGTATTCTGCCGAGTAAAAAAAGGCCATCTCCAAAGGTCATCTACTGCATGATTATATAACATTTTCAAAATGACACATAATTATAGAATGGAGAACAGAGTAGTAGCAGTCAGGGGTTAGGGATGGTGGGTATCGCAGGTGTGACTGCAAGAGGCTTAGGAGGGAGATTTTGTGCTGATGGACTAGTTCTGCATCTTGATTGTGGCATGGTGCATGAATTTCTGTGTGCTGTAAAATGACATGGACACACTTTATACACACTTTATATCAATGTTAATTTCTGATGTTCATATGGTACTCTGCTTACATAAGCCACAACCATTGGGAGAAACTGACTGAAAGGTACACAGGCCTCTCTGTACTATCTTTGCAACTTGCTGTAAATCTGCAATTATTTTGAAAGGGACAAAACCCCCAACAGAGTATGATTTTTAACCTTTAGATTGGAAAACACTTTAAAATTTGATAAAAGTAACTGTTGGCGAAGCGCCAGAGAACAGGTGCAGTCATTCTGCAGGGTGGTTGATAGTTTCTATTGTAGAAACTCTTCCAACAAATCTCAGGTGTTTCATCTAAAGAAATACCCATGTACAAAGGAGAGGGACACACAAGGATTCCCCACAGCCTTGCTTATAAGGGTGAAAAATTAGGACAGCCTAAATGTCTATCAAAATTGGACTATTAAGAAAATTATGGCATATTGATATAATTAAACATAGTAGTTCAAAGGAATTAATTATGTTTGTAGGTAGCAGCATGAAAAAATACAATGTTGCTTTAAAAAAAAGCCAGTTACAAGGTGCCTGGGTGGCTCAGTCGGTTAAGCATCTGACTTTGGCTCAGGTCATGATCTTGCAGCTCACGAGTTTGAGCCCCACATCGGGCTCTGTGCTGACAACTCAGAGCCTGAAGCCTGCTTTGGATTCTGTGTCTCCCCCTCTCTGCCCCTCCCCTGCTCATGCTCTGTCTCTCAATAATAAATAAACATTTATTTAAAAAGCCAGTTACAGAATGGCACATATGGGATAACACCATTTTTAAAGCAAATACATAAAACAATACACTATATTTTCTTTAGGTAAATTTATATATATTAAAGATATTAAAGCCAAAGATATAAAATACTTCACACAAAATCCTAACTGTGCTCACATTTGTTAAGAAGAGGGAGACATAAGGAAAATATATTCACCAGGCATCACTTGGGTACTTGAAAGTAATATGACCCGAGAGTTATTTTTATGTTTATTTTAGTTTTGAGTTATAGAAGCAGTTCACCCAAAACAGAGATTATAGATATGTTGTATTTTTCCTTTTGACTGTTTTCCTGGACATATTTTCACTAGTTGTGAAGCGGGGGGGGGTGATTTTGAATGCAGCATTTGTAGAAACTTAACAAAAGCCTAATTCCATGGTATGAATATTGCAAAGAAATGAAAACAATACTTAACTATCTATTGAGCACTTCTTATTTGCAAAGTTAATGTCCTGTGTGTATTATACACATTATTTCTAAATGTCACCACAATTCTATAAATTGCTCTTCTTTCCATTTTCTTATGGATAAACTGAAGGTGATACTGAAGCTAGAAGAGCTTAAGCAATTTGCACAAGGTCGTAAATTTGGCCAGAGCAAAGACCCTGGACTTCCATCCAAATTCAAGCTCACACTAGGGCTTTACATGAGTTTCGCAATCTTGGTCCCCTGTAGAGAGTTCGACAACATTAAAGCTGGAACACTTCCTCAAAGCCAACTGTGCAAATTCCCATGATTCCCCGCCAATTAGATGGACCAAGGAGGGAAACAGACACATTGCCTTTTCTCAGATGGGAAAAAAGGAATGTCACAACAAACCTGTCCCTTGAGTGGCCAAACCTTGTTAAAAAATCATTCTTCTTAAGCACCCATTTCGCCACCGCTTTCCTCAGGAGAGAGCTGAAGAAGTAGTAGATGCCTTCTGACAAGTCAATGAAATATCCATGAAAGAACATGGAATAGCCTCCATTGACAAACACCCCCAGAGGAGATTCTTTTTATTAAAAATTTTTTTTACATTTATTTATTTTGAGAGGGGCCAGAGAGAGGGAGACAGAGAACCTGAAGTAGGTTTGTGTTGTGAGTGCAGAGCCCGATATGGGGCTTGAACTCACAAACTGTGAGATCATGCCCTGAGTCCAAATCAGGAGTCAGATGCTTAACTAACTGAGCCCCTCAGGTGCCCCTTGAGATGTTTGATGATTAACAGCTTTACATTGTTTTCCAGGTCCTTGGCCTAACAAGGACAGTGGCAACAAAAGAAATGACGACAAGAGCTAGTACTTACATAGTACTTATATGTACACATGTGCCAGGCAGTGTTCCAAGCAATATTAATGGGGCACATGACACAATAACATCACACATAGTAGTATTGTCAGAAGCAAGAACTTGATATCCAATTATTGGCATAATTTTAAAAAGTTGGCCAAATTCTCATATTAGCACACAGGCTCCGCTCAAAACCCTATACAGCTGTCAGCCACCCAGACACCTATGGGGAAGAAATGATGACACTGGGACTCTGATGTGTGACCGCAATGACATGATCCACCTATGCCAAGAGGGGTTGTGCTAAGTGTCCATCTGTGCAGGCGCAGGGGCAGCCATGATGTGAGTATCCGTTGCCGCATTCAGTGTTCACAGCCTGAATTGCGATTCTGGATGATCTTTCCCCAAGACACAGATAAAATCACTGATATGCCTTAGTCCTGTGGGTACGTGTGAAATTTCCACTACTCAGGGTGGGAAACCGGCCAGTCTCGCACTGTGCTTCTTATCTATTGTGTTCATGGTTTAATTTCATACAAGTGCTAACTATTAGCAGTACAGTCCTTGCCCTGAAGAAATAATTATGCAAAAAGCGAGAGAAGGAGCAAGCAAACATGCTCTTTCAGTCCTACCTGTCTTCTTGGAGGAAATAGGAATATATCTTCTCTCCCCTCTCAGGGGGATCTTCTGAGAAACAAAATCTCTTTTTTCCAAATAGTAGCTGACCCATGATTAGCCCCATTTATCCTTTGGAGATGTTAAATATCACATGTTTTCTCCACTTAACAAATGAGAGAATTAGTGCCTTGTCTTCTCTTGCACAATCAAAAGTCAGCTCTAGGAAGTCTTTGACCTTGAGACCAAAGCATTCAGCTAAAGTGGAAGGTTGAGCAATGATGTAGGCTCACTTGAGTAAGTATATAGACAGCCAGTGTAGGTCACTGGGACCAGAATTCCCACAGCACCAGAATTTCTTTGGAATCTTAATTCATAAATCTCTCCCCAAATGCTCTCGAACAGTGATTCACACCCCAGAAGAGGATTCCATCCACCCCCCAGGAAGCATATCAGAAATTCAGGGAAGGGGGAAAGTTTGAAAATGCAAGTTAATTTCATGTATGAAAAAGGAAAGAAAATGCCTATTGATTTTACACAGGAGATGAGTAATCAAAATCAGTCTCTTTGAGGATAGCAGGACATTTTGTTTTTTCCAAAAGTGGGTGTTGGCTTAGAAATATTGCTGTAAAGTTTAAATGTTCTAAGTCTAGATTGACACTTGATGTGTAGGAAGCTCAGAGATTAGGCATGCAGGCTTTGGAGCCAGACTGTCTGTGTTCAAATCCTGGTTCTACCATCTGAGATAAGTTGCCTTAAACTTTCAAAACCTACATTTCCTCACTTGAAAGTGAAGATGTAGTAATAAGGTGTCTTGGGAATTAAATGATATGATATATGTTAAGTATGTAGAACAGTGTTGCATACATAGGGGATACTCCATGGATATAGCCATTGTTATTAAACCATTACTTGATTATTAAAGCATTATTATTAAACCTTGATTACTAAATCATTCTTTGATTTCCTGTTTTGCCCTTGTTCTATTTAGTCTTTCTAGGAGCTTAAAGTTCTTGTCAAATGTTCAGGGCTATTCAAAATGTATTTTCTCTAGTTCTAAGAAATACGTAGGGATAGAGAAGCTCAACACACATAGTTCTGGTGATACAATAATATACTTTGTGCTCTCTGTACTTCTCCCCATTTATAATGAATACATTTTGAACACCCCAATTTTTCCTTTTACCTACCATGGTGCAGATGCTATTATTTGTCTACCCAACATTCCCTCTCCACCCTTGTTAATGGAGCCCCTGGGCATCTTCCCATTGCCATTTACCCCAGGGGAAATTTAACCTTATCCTCAGCTATAGGGGATGGATCCTGGGTAGTTAAAGCTAACCGTGATAATTCCATTTCCCATGCTGAATCTCAGATGATGTGAGAGGAAAAACTCGAGTCCCTTCATTAACCAATAGCTCCAGACTGCTGTTGTTCATGGGAAGATATGTGTGAGCAATACCACAGCAAACACCACACAGCTCGAAGCCACTTCTTTTCAATTTCTTATCTTTTCCTTCCTTTACCTCCACTCCCAAATTACTCTTTTTTTCCCCCTGTAGCTCATTTCCATTTGGATAAACACATAATTGTTTTCCATGAGGCAAAACTAAAATAAAATTAGAAAGACAAAAATTAGTAAAACAAAATTAGAAGATCATTGGGATCTTCTACGTTCTTTACTTCTGAGAAAGATACATAGAAAGGGATTCCATTTCTTACCCTTGCCATTGTCATGCTCTTGCTTGTATGTGACATCTGGAACTGCTGTTGCCATCTTAAAACCATGAAGATAGGCCAGGGGAGGGCAAAGCTGACAGCCTGAAAGTGTCATAATGGAAGGATGTTAAGAACCTGGGACCTTGATGACATGCTCAGCCGCTGAATTGTACCAATCAGCATAAAGCCTTTACTGCTGTTGGTCTTATTCTTAGGTAATACATGTCCTTGTATTTAACCCAGATTGAGTTAGTGTTTTCTATCATTTGTAGCTCAGAGTATACTAACACATGGCATATGAAATCCACATTAAAATGTCTTAAAGCAAACTAGAGTTAGAAGTGTCTCTCTTAGGGTCTTAACATTGCTTTTGATTTCTTGCAATACCCCCTTCTGTGTACATCAACTGTAAACCAATGCTACCAGTAGCGTGCCTTGGTGGCTCATTCAGTTGAATGTCTGGCTCTTGGTTTCAGTTCAGGTCGTAATCCCAGGGTCATGCGATCGAGCCCTACATGGGGCTCCACACTGAACATGAAGTCTGCTTGGGATTCTTTCTCTCACTTCCTCTGCCCCTCTCCCTCATGCACATGCTCTCTCTCTCTCTCTCTAAAATTAAAAAAAAAATTTAAAGTAATCCTCACGACTCTCCTTCCAAAACATGTCTGAATCCAGACTCTTCCTCAGCTCCCCTGCTGTCATTCTAGTCCAGGACATGGTCATCCCTCTCCTGTACTACAGTAATAGCCTTGTATCTGAGCCACCTGCTTCCATGCTTGCCCCCATTCCTATAATCTATTATTTTAAACATTGAATTAAAATTCCCATAACATAAAATTTATTATTTTAACCATTTTAAGGTGTACAATTCAGTGGGTTTTAGTATATTACCAATGTAGTGCAACCAATCATGACTATCTACTACTAGAACATTAATATCACCCACCTCAAAAAATCCCATGCCTCTTTTTTTTTTTTAATGTTTTATTTATTTCTAGGAGAGAGAGAGAGAGACAGCGTGAGCAGGGGAGGGTCAGAGAGAGAGGGAGTCACAGACTGAAACAGGCTCCAGGCTCTGAGCTGGCAGTCAGCACAGAGCCCGACGCGGGGCTCGAACCCATGAACCGCGAGATCATGACCTAAGTGAAAGTCGGACGCTTAACCGACTAAGCCACCCAGGCGCCCCTCCCATGCCTCTTTAATAGTCACTCCCCCTTTCCTTCTCTGCCCAGCCCCTGGCAGGCACTAATATGTTCTATTCTTAGCACAGCAGCCAGAGTGATATTTTTCAAAGATAAATCAGATCATGCCACCTCCCTGCTTAAAACTCTCCCAATAACTCCGAACAACAGATCCTTAGCTTGACCTAGAAGACCATTTGTGGCCTACCTCTCCAATGTCATTTTGTACCATTTGTTTGCTAGGTTCTGGCCATGCAAGCCCTGTATGTATTTCTTGAACACACGAGCTGATTCCTACTTCAAGGCCTTTTTTCACCTGCTCCCATTCCTCAGATGGACTTTTGAAACCACTTTGTGTATGGGTGCCTTCTCATCATTCAGGTCACACTTGTACTATCCCCTCCTCAGGGAAGCCTCCCTGACCTTACTGCTCTTTGGCATTCCTCCTTTTGATTTTCCTCATCACACTGACTACTATATGAAATTACAATGATTACATTCATTTTTTTTTTTTTTGGTAATATGAAGTCCATAGTTGATATAAATTTCCTTAGTTTTTGGAGTGGCTGGTTTGGTTGGTAGTGCATGTGACTCTTGAAATTGAGGTTATGATTTTGAGCCCAATGTTGGGTGTAGAGATTACTTAAAAAAAAAAAAAAGGCAAACTTCCTTAGATTTTGCCTCATGTCCTTTATCTTCTAGGACCCCATCCAGGATTTCACATTACATTTAGCTATCATGTGCCCTTAGGCTTCTCTTGGCTGCAACAGTTTCTCAGACTTTATTTTTGATGATTTTGGCAGTTTTGAGGAGAACTGGTCAAGTATCTGTAGGGTGCCCCTCTACTGGAATTTGTCTGATGTTTTTCTCGTGATTAGACTGGGCCTGTGAGTTTCTGGGAGAGATGGCCCAGAGGGAAGGTGCCATTTCATTACATCATGTCAAGGGTTCACATTCATTTTTATTAGCTGTCTCTCCCACTGTTAGAATGTTAAGCTCCATAAAAGTATAGACTACTCTGTTCATAGTTTTATTCCTAGAACCTTGAATAGCATGTAATACATAGTAAACCTCCTTAATTATTAGTTGATGGGATTAATGAATAAACTAGGAAAAAAATGACCAATATACTGCCTACTGCTTTCACATGTGAAATGAAATATGGGTCAAGAAGATTCGTTGAGCATAGGTCAAAGGCACTAAAACCCTTTCAAATAATCTGGCATATCCGTGAGATAAATCTAAACCTTCATGCAAATAAATAATTAACCCAGGGCCAATAGCACACTCAAAATCATTAATGAAAATTGATTTTCCTTCTCTGTAGGGCTGCTTCTCTCTGCTACACCACAATGCCATTTACAGAGCCAGCCATGATTCATTGTATTTTATTTCGTTTCTACCCAGGGCCTTCTTTTTACTGGTGATGATGCCAGCTTCTGTGAATTAAAAAATATATATCTATTTCACTTAGTTGGCCTATACGTGAGAAAGGTGATTTCACATAGGTAAGTTTTGAGAGGCAGAACAATGAGCTCATGCATGATGGGAAGTTTGGCTTGCCCAGGAGAGAATTCAGAAAGAGGATGACTGAGCCCCTGTAGCTGAATCAAGGGCTTGCCCAAGTGACTTCATGGATATTACAGGAGCAGGAGGAGAAGTCTGTTGGCAGCCAGCTAAATGTCTTTCCAGGAACAATGTGGAAACTGATCAAATATATATATACCATCATATGAATTGATAGAGGGAACCTGGGGGATGTCTCCAGCCATTAGAACACCAAACACCAATGGGGGCTCCCTGGTGATCATGAAGGAAGTTTGTTTTCTGGCATGAGCTCTCAGATAATAAAATCCCTGAAAGGAAGAACTATTTGTATTCCATTCAGATTTCGTTTAACCTTTTCTTTTGGAAGCCCCAGTAAGAAAGGCACATTTGTCAAGGCTTCAGGATGAATGGGGAAAGCTTTTTTGCATTAAACTTGCAGATATCTAGAAGGGCTTACTGGAAAGGCAGCCCTGGGCTGGGAGTAGGAAGACATCCACTCTAGCTGGCTAGGCAGTGGGGGTTCTCAGCTATTATTATCACCTCCATTGAGTTAATTTCCTGACTGTGCATAATCCCCCAATCAATTGATTTGAACATGAATTCCCTAGGTAATTAACAGTATTGGGTATGATTGGTCAGAATATTTATTTTTCCTAGCATCCCTCAGAGTATGTGACTTAAAGATCAAATACCATAGAGTTATAGAAGAAGTTTAACACATTTCACTTAATTCATACTATTATGACATATTTTGGGTTTGCTTGACACTGAGGTGCCATTGGTGGTGGCTCTAGAGATTTAATACAGCCCTTTGGGTGAAAACAATCATAACGAGATATGTTCCAGTCTCAGAAATGTTAGTATGTAGGGAGATTTACAATTTAGAGCTGAAATTTGGGACCTCAAATAGCAATAGAGTGCTTGCAATGCTTTCTGGGGACCTCAGTCTGCAGAGCCCCTACATTGCACAGGTAACCACGGTGCTTCCTGGGTGCCAGCATCAATGCTCAGTGTTCCAGATTTTCCAGAATTCCTCAAATTTAGCTGGTCTTGGAGGCTGCCTAGAAAACCATCTTGGGGCCACATCCCCTCCGGCCCCTCTGCTTGCTCAAGCTGGACAGTAGTGGTGGTCTGCTAGTGCTCTCTGTTCCTAAATCCTTCTCCAGAAGGCACAAGAATTCAATCCTGCTGTCATTGCTGGCCACTTCTTGTTTCTCACCTATCTGGTTTCTTGTCTTGACCAGCATCAGTCTCTACCGTCAGTGAATTCTCTAAGGTTCCCTCTGTCTATTCAGTCTTCAATCCCCACCATTCTCTATATTGCATCCTTTACTGTATTCCTAATACATTTCTATTTTTACACAACATAGGCATTCTTTCTCTTTGATTAAAAAAAAAAAGAATAATTCTGGGCTTTTCCACCACTAAAGCATCACTAACATCACCACACCAACAACTAGCATTTATTGAGCACTTCTGGTGTACCAGATACTGCATTATGTGTAGATGACCCCATAATTCACTAGAATTCTCTGAGGCAAATTCTATTACTATCATCTCTTACAAACAAGGAAAATGAAGCATGATGTGTAGGTCACTTGCCCACAATGATACAGCTAGAAAAGGAAGGGCCAAGGCTTCACCAGTTCTTCCTGGTTGCATGGAACAACCTTATACCCAGCACTCTGCAAGACTTCTCCTTCCACTAGAGGTCTGCAGCTGTTGTACAAATAGCCTCTGTGAGTGGGCTCCTGGGTTGCATGGAGAGGTGAAGGAGAGAGAGAATTTGAAGTTAAAGCCCAGGTTCCCAGCTTGGATAACCCAGTAGATAGTGATACCTTTCATCCATATTACAACTTCAGAAAGAGGTTCACAGAGACTTTGGCATCTACCTTCTCCACTGTAAAACCCATCATCTTCTTGAAGAATTTCGAAGTCCAACTGACAGACTGACCTAACATTTCGGCCAATCATGTTCTTGACCTCTTTGTCCAGTGACCGTTGGTTGGACTCCATTTCCGCCATGTGCCTTCTTGGCTATGCTTGTTCCTTGTATTCCTCACAACTTCCTGTATAAGAGATCTCATGTTTGTAAAGGGAATTTACCCATCCTGTGTCCTGCCAGCACCCTCACTGTCGCTAATCATGCCACACATTCTTCTGCCTCAGTGAGACCACCAAGACTTCAGCTTCTCTTTCTCCTCTGCATGTGTAAAGTCTGTCCTCTCTTACTCCTTTTTCAAACCAGTGAAACCTCATGGATCATGATTCCTACTTACTTCAGCAGCCTCTGCTTTTGCCATGGCCTTGTCTCTCCGTCTCCTTATTCTGGGAAAAACAAGAAGGAAAACAGAACTGTTTTAGGATGGAGGCATTATGACACTTTCAGTTCTAAAGATTCTAACAGTCTCTTTGGTCCCCATGACTCTTCACAGACTGCTCCCTCTGCCTGAAATAAAAATAGAAATAAAAAAGATAAATGATCTGGTCTATCCTTTTAACAATACTATAACATGGGTTTATCATCTCCATTTTATATGAGTATGTAACTAAGTTTTAGAAACTTGAATTTTTTTCTCTCTCAACGTTACGTAGGTAATAAGGAGAATCAAGTCTCAAATATAGGCTTTCTAACTTCAATTCCTACTCTCCTTTCATTCGGCCTTATCATAGCCTGATTCATTAATCCCTACTTGTCCTCTAAGCCTCCCTTACGGTACCTGACATGAGAAGCCCTTTCTCACTGCCTTTTCCAGATACAGGCTTGACTCGGTGCCCTCTTCTGGGCTTCCCTAGCTCCTGTGCATTCCTCAGACTTAGTCCTTTCTGCACCCTTTGGAATGAATAGATATAGAGGCCAAGATCATATTTATGTGTATCTTTAAGACCACATTGGGCTTAGTACATGGTAGCCATTCAAACCATATCTGTTTCCCTTCCCCAAAGCCATGCAAAGTCCCCGCTGGGCACTGAAGCTCTGTTTGATCTTTTCAGGGACACTTGAACTACAAGAATTACACAAATGTTACTGTTCCTTTCAAGACCTTCAAAAGCTCCCAAGCCTGTGCTTTCAGAAAGCCTTCAACATTCAACCTTGGATAATTCTAATCCATATTACAAATTAAATGTATGCTTTTCTGGCCAAGCTACACTACAAATGGAGATTTTCACATCACACTTGAAAAACCTGTTAGCTGGGGGCAGAAATGATTATCTCGGTTGTTCAGTGTTTGGTCCTGGTCTTTTAAAAAGCCCACAAGTGAATTTTGCTGGTATGAGCAAAGACTTGATGATAACAGTCTCCCTAGTAGAAGTGGTGATAGGGGCAATGGAACAAAAGAACTCTTTCCATGTATTGCTTTCTTTAAAAGTACCGGCCTGGCCAAAGCCCTGCTTAGATGACTCATTGATCTCCGCCTTTGGCTCATGCCAGAGCCTCGCCTGCTGGGTTTTCTGAATTTCTGGTGAAGCCTTCAGTGCGCCATGCAGGAAGTGAGGTCATGATTGTTTTGGCAGTTTGGGTGGCGTTTGTCCCCTGGTAGCAGCTGAAGTTTATCAGTAGGTTTAGCCTTTGCACTTTGAGAAACCAACTATTATCTCACCCACAATTTAGAATAATAAAAAAGTCCACGGCAGCAAAACGTGCAGTAAATAAAGATAAAGAACAAACGGGGGAGAATCTGGTGTCCCTGTCGACATCAGCCCCCAGAGCACACATCCTATCCATGGTCTGATAGAGTCAGCAAGAAAGCTCCTCCTGCATTCTCTTTCTTTCTGGAATGAGCTTCAAATGAAGGAAATTTTTAGAGGGCAGCTGAGAGTAGAGAAAATAATGTGACAACTTTAGTTAATAATTTAGATGTAGTTGCTTCCTGAAGTGACCCGTCATAGAGACACTTAGGTTTAGGGAGACGAATATTCTTCGTCCTGGAGACTTGTCTCCTCCCTGGGCACTGTCATCAGAGCAACTAAAAGATGGAGTAGGGCCTCTACAGTAGTTTCTAGAACTGGCTAGAAGGACCTGGGGACTGTGGGTCAGGGATCCTGCATGGACTGTTCCTGCACCAGGAGGGAAACTAACTGCATTTCCGAGTTGGTTCTAAGAGTGAGATTCTATAAGCCTATGCATTACACCAGGATTCTCTTTGTAACATTTGGCCCTGGAGGAACTACCAAGACTACAAAGTATGTAACTAAAAAAAATTGTTTAAGTCATTTCAAACCTTACTTTAACTATCCAAAACAATGGAAAAGTAACATTATATTGTCATTGAAATTGTCTAAGATTGGTTAAATAGCTGACACTACACGCTTGTTTACTGGAGAACAAACGTATAGATAAAAGATGTTGAATAATTTACGATAATTCATCAAGCAAATACAGTGATTCTGGCTTGACTTCTTCAAGTGTCTTTTTGTTTAGTTTTTAAAATGGAATATAGGGGCAACTGGGTGGCTCAGTCGGTTAAGCGTCCGACTTCAGCTCAGGTCATGATCTCACTGCTCGTGGGTTTGGGCCCCGCATCAGGCTCTGTGCTGACAGCTCAGAGCCTGGAGCCTGCTTCGGATTCTGTGTCTCCCTCTCTCTCTGCCCCTACCCCACTTGCTCTCTCTCTCTCTTTCTCTCTCTCTCTCTCTCTCTCAAAAATGAATAAATGTTAAAAAAANCTCTCTCTCTGCCCCTACCCCACTTGCTCTCTCTCTCTCTTTCTCTCTCTCTCTCTCTCAAAAATGAATAAATGTTAAAAAAAACTAAAAAATAAAAATAAAATGGAATATATTGTAAGACTTTGAGCATGTAGTTATAAACCCAAAATGTATATATGCATTTATAGTTTGGGTGGGGGGGGGTGTCTTAAAAGTCATTGTTAGAAATGATTGAAGGCACATAATGTTGAAAGATAAAAGAGAAGCTTGATGCAAAGTGTGGACTTTACAAATCACCTTATTAACTTGTGTATTCTGTGAACATGCTCACCTTCAAATCTCTTTTCCTTCTCTTTCTCCATTGATCTGGCTTAGAAAACCCCCAAACCCGAGACAGACCCATCAAGCCACTGTTCAGGGCTTCACCCTCATTCTCTCATCTAATGGGCTGGAGAAATCACTCACACAACTTTCATGCATTTCCACCCTCAGCCTTTCCAGTTGCCAGCTCCATTGACCCAATGACCACTCCCTTCTTGACTTTTTACCATCGTTTAAAAATATACTTTAAAGTTTTTTGCCTCACTCTTTCAATGAAAACTAGCGGCTTTTTCCCCTTTTCAAAAGGCTAAGATAACACCTTTCACAGAGGCAGAACACAGTGATTTTACTGATGAACAAACCACTCAGGGAGCGGACGCTCTTTCAAATTTTGGACAGAGCCCTTGTGACACTGTCTCAAATAGAAGACCTATATTGCCACTATAAATTCTAGTGTCTTCAAACTGTGGTAATTGAGGACCTAAAAAAATTCAGGGGGTGAAGTCAGCAGACCCTGTAACCCTGTGGGTCAGCCTCAGCGTTGACCATCAGCTGACTCCTCTTCATCATTCCTCAGAGGTTGAGGCTTGAGGAGACAGGTGGGTTCATTCCACCAGTGAATCACAGGGCCTCAGAGAGAGATTTATAAATACGTGTGTGGTTTCCACCAAGGTCTAAGTAGGTGTGGGTGGGACAGGGGAATGCCCAGTGTCTGGGATGTCGACCGACAG
Organism: Crocuta crocuta; assembly: GCF_008692635.1. NCBI lineage: Eukaryota > Metazoa > Chordata > Mammalia > Carnivora > Hyaenidae > Crocuta > Crocuta crocuta. Next base: position 13,592,800 of record NW_027532249.1, read on the forward strand.
AGAACAGACATGATTCATAGGTGTGGCCTCTCTGTGAGGGAAACCCAATAGCAACCACACTTTCACAAACGCTTATCCAGTGCGCTTTTTGTCTTCGAATGTCTGCATTCATATGCAGAGTTACTTTTTTACAGTATCTTTTACAGCGATTGTTAACTTCTAGCTCTTGAAAAGAGTGTGAGGGACTTCAAGTCTTTGCCAGTACCCCTGCAGGAGAAAGAACCAGCCCTCAAAACTGAGTTACTCACAATATGAATTCACTGAGTAAATAAAGGCTGAATGATAATGGGAAGAGTTACTCATATACCGTAACAGACACTCACTGCCATCTGGCCTTTTCATACCCACATTGCTCCTTCCTCTAAATGAGGTTAATGGGAATTAATACATATGTATTAGGGAAAGGAGAATTCCTTGGGGACATGAGCTAAGTATCAGCCCAGTGCTCTTCACTAGGTAGACATCAAGGGTGCTTGGGGAAGCACTGAGTAATGGTTGAAAGATAAATTACATATAGATTAGTCAGTATCTTGCCAATTACTCTACTCCTAAATAGGACATTTCTGAGAAAAATCCTGGCATCCAGCAGTTCAAACAGTTGCATTTTGTTATGTTATTTTAGAGGGCAATTTCCTTCCACGTGGGCTTTCACACAAATAGACAGCAGACACATTTTTTTTTTTAACTTACAAACAAATAACATACTTCAAAATTGTATCTGCAGGAATAGCAGTCATTGAGGAGGGAAATCAGCTATCACATGAGACATTGATTGGTGAAGATTGTCCCTAAAATGTGTGATATGCTTGGCCAAGCAGTGCATTTCTAGACTACCCATTAAGAGCAGAGCATTTGAGCAGATCTTCTTGCATGCAATCTCTCTTATTCATATCAATGCTTTCTCAAGCCCATGTTGTTAATTATTTATACAATGCCCATATTGTGAAATATATATCATGCATTATGAGCATTGGACGGGGCTTCTCTATGGCTTATATCATAGTACTCTATCAACCCACTATATAAACAACCTCTCTCAGACATAGGCTTGCATGATTACCCTGATGAATTGATCTTGTTCAGACCCTGTGTACATATTAGAGCAATGTTTTATCAGTATATAGAGATATACACACACTCAATATTCACTGGTGTTAAGATAAATATTGTGACTTTGTGGTGAGGAAGGCCTCATTGCATCAGATGGTCCTTATCAGCCATACAGATAGGAGTGAGCCAGCTTGTAGCTTGGTTGTCTTATTGTTTGGGGTGCTTCCCTTTCTCATCTAACCCAGAAAAGGGTTCTGTTCTTCATCAGATCAAAATCCTGTGGGATGGTCTAAGTCTGTGTCTACTAGAGAAATCTGAAAGCATTCAGTCAGTCTAGTTTGACTAAAGTCTTTATTCTGTTGATTTGCATTTATTGACCACTTCACAGTGTATCCCGAGCACTGTGGGAGATATTAAAGAACAATAATGCTTTAAAGAATGTAAGTATGAATTGTTCAAGATTGAAATTGTTTTTTTTAATAGCTTGATTGTGATATAAGTCACATATCATCCAATTCATCCATTTAAAATGTACAATTCAATGGTTTTTTAGTGTATTGGGAGTTATGTAACCATCATCACAGCCAACTTCAAAATACCCATAATGATAGACCGTGTACTGGTGAGCAATCACTCCCTATCCCACTCCTCCCAAATCTCCCAACCCACATAACAACGAATCTACTTTCTGATTTTTACTGTGGCTTTATCTGATCTGGACATTTCATACAAGTAGAATCATACAATATGTGTCCTTTGTGACCTTTTTTTTTTTTTTTTTTTGCTGGGCATAATGTTTTCAAGGTTCATCCATGATGTAGCATGTAGCAGTACTTCATTCCTTTTTGTTTTATTCCCTTTTTATTCATTTTTACAGTGGAAATAATATTCCATTATGTGAATATACCACACTCTACTTACCTATTCGTCAATTGGTAGATTTTTGTATACCTTCCATGCTTTATTGCTATGAATAATTGTGTACAAGTTTTTGTACTCACATACAGTTTCATTTGTCGTGGGTATATTGCTAAAAGTGGAATTCCTGGGTCATATGGTAATTCTATGTTTACTATTTTGAGGAATTTACAGAATGCTTTCCAAAGTGACTGCACCATTTTTCATCACCCTTAGCAGTACATAAGGGTTTCAATTTCTCCATCCTTGTCAACGCTTGTTGTTATCTGTCTTTTTGATTTGAGCCATCCGTATGGGAATGAAGTGTTATCTCATTGTGGTTTTGATTTGTATCTCCCTAACGACTAATAATGCTGATCATCTATTCATGTGCTTATTGGCCATTATATATCTTCTTTGAAGAAATGTCAATTCATACCCATTATGCCCATTTAAAAATTGGGTCATTGGTGTGCCTAGGTGGCTCAGTTGGTTAACCAACTTCAGCTCAGGTCATGATATCACAGTTCATGGGTTCGAGCCCTGTGTCGGGCTGTGTGCTAAAAGCTCAGAGCATGGAGCCTCCTTTAGGTTCTGTGTCTCCCTCTCTCCCTGCCCTCCCCTACTCATGCTCTGTCTCTCTTGGTCTCTTAAAAATGAATAAATGTTAACATTTTTTTTTAACTGGGTAATTTTTCTTCTTATCAATGAGTTGTAAGGGTCCTTTTTGTATTCTAGATACAAGTCCCTTATCACACATATGATTTGCAAATACTTTTTCCTGTTTTGTGGGTTGTCTTTTTACTTTCTCAATGGATTTCACTGCGGCACAAAATTTTAAATTTTGAAAAAATCAAATTTACCTAGTTTTCCCTTTGTCACTTGTGTCTTTGGGGTTATGTATAAGAAGGCTCTGCCTAACCTCAGGTCATGAAAGTTTACATCTATGTGAAAGCCCTTGTTGATCTTCTTTCTACTTATTCTATTATTGAATATTGGGTATAGGCATTTTCAATGATTACTTTTGAATCATCTACTTCTCCTTTTAATTCTGTCAGCTTTTGTTTCATGTATTTTGGGGCCCTGTTGTTATGTGCATATGTACTTATAATTGTTATATCTTCCTGATGTATTGACTTTTCTGTTATAAAATATTCCTCATCTCTAGTAACAATTTTTGTTTTAAACTCTATTTTGCCTAGTATTAGAATAGCCACTCCAACCTTTCTTATAATTGCTGTTTGCATGATATATCTTTTTCCATTCTTTTAGTTTGCATTTTGAATATATAAAGAACTCCTACAAAATAATAAGAAAATGGAAAACAACCCCTATGATTTCCCATGACCCAGCAACTGCACTCCTAAGTATATACCCAACAGAGATAAGTGTGTATATTAAAAAAACAATGAGCACTAGATTGTTTGTAGAAGCAGTATTTGCAAATTTCAAACTGAAAATAACCCAAATACCCATCAACAGCAGAATGGATAAGCAATCTTTGGTATATATATATATGATGAAATGTTACATTTCAATGAGAATGAACTGTATATGACCACACACAATAATATGACTAGATTGCACAGACATAATAGTGACTTACAGAAGACTAACACAAAAGAGTACATTTGTATGAATCCATTTAAATACGGTATAAACACAAATAAAATTAGTCTATGCTATTGAAAGTTAGGATAGTGGTTACCCTTAGATGGAAGGGAGAGTTACTCTGACTCTCAAAGGCTAAGGTAGTGGAAAGAAAAGTGAGGGGGAAACTTTGGGATACTTATGTTGGTGTTTCTCAATCTGGGTGCTGGTTACTCAAGTATGGTTGCTTTTGAAAATTAATTAATATATGTGCTTTTCTATACATATACTTCAATAGGTTTTTTTTTTTCTAAAAAAGAGGACTGTAACTTGAATGAAATATGGAATACTTTGCATTTTCTATAAAAAACTAGCATATGCTGAAACCTGACAAAGACCACACACACAAATTTTTTTTTTACCAAGCTCACTTGTGGATAGATAAAAAACATCTAATTAAAGTACTGGCAAATCAAATCTAGTATCATATTAAAGGAATAATACTCTAGGAAACTAAATGATTTAATATTAGAAAATCTAAAAATATCGTTGGTTACAACAATGAAGTTTTAAGTTCATCTTGACAAATGTCAAAGGCATTTAACAATATTTGATATTCATTTGTGGTTAAAAGTTAAATAAATTGCATATAGAATACTCCCTCAAGGGCTCCTGAGTGGCTCAGTCGATTGAGGTTCCAACTCTGGATTTTAGCTGAGGTCATGATCCCAGGATCATGAGATGGAGCCCTGTGTCAGGCTCCACACTGAACATAGAGCCTGCCTGGGATTCTTTCTCTCCCTCTGTTTGTCTGTCTGGCTCTCTCTGTCTCTACCTCTACTCCTTTCCCCTACCGGAGTGTGTGCTCTCTCTCTCTCTAAAAAAAAAAAGAATACTCCCTCAACATTATTAAAAAGTTATCTCAAGCCAAGTAGCTTACATCATACTTAAAAGCAAAACAATGGAGCAGTGCTTTCCAAATTTATTTTGTCAAGGAACATGATTTAAACCATAATGTATTGAAGCACTACCAGTAGGAGCCCATGACATATATACAACACTATGTTAAAATGGGACTTTTCCTGTTGACTCAGAGTTTCAGTTGATGTCTCAAAATTTGAGAACAAATACAATTGTTGTTTAATATCTCCATATCCTGAATCCCTTGGAAGATGCTTGACTGTCTATGTAGGCAAGGGCTAAGAAATTGTGAAATCATCTGCCAGCATTACCCTGTCATTCACCTCGAGGCTATAAAAGAGAAGACAAATGAGTCATTGTAATTGAAGATGCCTGTGTTGACTATTTTTTTTGGAAACTTTAGTAGGCCATCTATTTCTCCTGTGGAGGAAGGGAAGAGGGCCCTCAAGTCAAGAAGATGGGCTTCAAGAGAATCATTTGAAAAGTCTGACATGGGTCCCATGGTTAGAGAGACTAGAGCTGGTATCTGATTGATGCCTGAACAGTTTAAAGGGAAGAGGCTGTGACTAGTCAAGAGCTCCAAGAGAGCGAAGCCAAGGGAAGCTGTTGTATTGGAAATAGTCTAACTTCCTGAGCTGAGCAAGGCAAAGAATGTGTGAATTCCCATGGGTCAAGTGGAATGGAGCTGGATTGTATCATCTTGAAAGGGACTCTGGCCAATGTGATTCCAAAGGAAATCATGGTACTGGTCATTAGCAGTTGGAGGAAGGGAGCTGTTGATGAGAGATCCTAACAATAGTCATGGTGGGCTCCAGGGGAGGGAACCTGAAGAACTCACAGAAGGACATCAAGAATCAATGTGTCATCATAAGGAGTCTACCACTTGGAGAGAGCATCTACTCCAGGTTCTAACTGCACCAGCCAGCAAGACCTTTCCCTCCCTTAGTTGTCCTTCCTTGTTCTATCTCTCTCCAATCGCCCAGCCCACACCCAACCTGGGAAGGGTTTAAAGCAGATGAGGTGGTAGAGCCTGATATGGGAAAAGAAGTCAGCCAAAGCTTCTACTCCCTGCTCCCACAGCAAGCTTCCAAACTACAGAAAAAGGGGAGACATTTTTCTGAAGTGACAAATTGGAGATAGGCAATTACTATACTGACCTGAACTTTCATTATCTCAAAAAGACCAGATAAGCTATGGACAAGGTTATGATTTAAGCAAGGAGTGGGGAAAAACAATCCAAAGAACGGCTCTGAAAGGCCTGTGGCGAGAAAGAATAAGGTTGCCTTTTCTTAATTCCCTATGCATGCTAGCTCATTTTGAAAATTCAGTACATACACATGCCCATATTGATGCATTTACAAATACATACATTTTATAAGAAATTGTTAAAAAGTCGACTTACATACATTTTAAAACATTAAAACAGAACTGAACTCAGCAACAAGGGGAAATAATTTTTAGTTGTTAATAAGCACAAAATATATCAAAATAAATTGAGACTTTTTTTAATTTTACATTTTGTGCTATTCGATAAGACACAAGTGATTCAAATAGGAAAACATTGTTTTTGTGTCTGTTCAGCTCACATCCAATTACTACAAAGACTACTGCTGCTGAATTGCATCCTCACATAAAATACAGCATTGCTGAGGCACCTGGGTAGCTCAGTTGGTTAATTGTCTGACTCTTGGTTTCAGCTCAGGTCATGATCTCACAGTTTCATGAGTTCGAGCCTGCTTGGGATTCTCTCTCTCCCTCTCATTCTCTGCCCGTCCTTCACTCACGCTATCTCTGTCTCTCTCAAAATAAATAAATAAACTTTAAAAAATACTGCATTACTTCTATCTCTGTATTTTTTCATTGCAGCATTAGGCAAGAATCTCATTTTTCACAGGTACCACAAGTAGTACAGAGAAGAAGATCACTAACAGCAACATTGTCTTCCAAAGCCCCTGGAGGCTTAGTAGGGTGTAATGGAGAATGTTCTGTCCCGCAACATGCACTGAGCATGAAAAACATCTTTATTTACAGAGGATAGAAATCCTAAGGATAAATAACTTTTATTGGCCCTTACTGCCTGATATTTATTTGTTCACATTGGGTATTGTTTCTTCTTGGAGAATTTTCATCTTTGTTTCTAGAAGCTACAGGATGAGATTAGATAAGCTTGTCTTTGAAGTATTCTGACTTTGGGCCTGTTCGATTAAGACAGTTTGAAACCCCTAAGACTGATTTTCTTTTATATAACAGGCTTCCTTCTCTGACTTGTGCTGAACTTCACTGTATAAAAAGAATAATAGCTAATACTTATTCATTGTTAAGTATCAAATATTGGGCTAAATCTCTTACAATCAGAATTTAATTGAATGCTTTAAATTAAGTGTAGACCCATGGTGACACTATTATTGGCCACAGATGAGGAAGCAGAGGAGCAGAGAAAGTTATTGTCCAGCCAGACACCACTACTGCTCTATATGGTCTTCAGTAAAAAACAAAACAAAGGAAAATTTTTAAAAATGTATTTAATAAACAATAACACTTAAATAAATAATACACATAAATGTTTATAACATGATCAATCATGATTAGGCAACAATAGGGTAGTAAATGAGGCTTTTGTAACAAATATAAAGATTAAAGATTATTCATTTATTTATTTAGCCATTTGATGCCCTCCCCTGCAACTTTCTAGTGTTTGCAAATATCCAGAGTTTTTATACTTTAATTTGATTTTGGTAGGAACAACTATTGTGGGATTTACCCATTTAAAAGGTTTTAAAGTGTATGATACAGCATTGTTATCTATAGGCACAATGTTATACAAGTCTCTAGAATTTATTCATTTTGCATAACTGAAACTTTATGCTCATTGAACAGCAATGTCTCATTTCCTTCTCCCCACAGCCCCTGGCAGCGACCATTCTATTCTTTGCTTCTATGAGTTTGACTACTTGAGACACCTCATATAACACGTGGAAGCCTGCAGTATTTGTCTTTCTGTGACTGACTTATTTCCCTTAGCATAATGTCCTCAAAGTTCATTCATGTTGTCACATAGAAGTCTGATAACATTCCAGGGTGTGTATATACCACATTTAAAAAATCCATTCATCTCTCCATGGACACTTAGGCTGTTGCTACATCTTGGTTATTGTGAATAGTGCTGCAGTGAATATAGGAGTGCTATTATCTCTTAAAGATCCTGATTTCAATTCTCCTGGATAAATGCCCAGAAGTGAGATTGCTGGAGCATATGATTGTTCTATTTTTAATTTTTTGAGAAACCACCATACTATTTTCCATAGCAGCTAGACCATTTTGCATTCCCATCAACAGTGTACAAGGGTTCCAATTTCTCCACATCCCTGCCAACACTTGCTGTGTTTTGTTATTTTAATAATAACCATCCTGACAGGTGTGAGGTGATATCTTACTGTGGTTTTGATTTGCATTTTCCTGACAATGAGTGACGTTGAGCATCTTTTCATATACCTGTTGACCATTTGTGTGTCTTTGGAGAAATGTCTATTCAAGTCCTTAGCCCGTTTTTCAGTTGGGGTGGTGTTTTCACTATTGAGTTGTAGGAGTTCCTTACTTTGGGAGTTAACTCCTTTTAAGATGTATGGTTTGAAAATATTTTCTTCCATTCTCTGGTTGCCTTTATACCCTATTAGTTTTCCCTTCATTGTATAGAAATTTTTTTAGCTTAATATAGTTCCATTTGTTTATTCTTGCTTTTGGTGTCATATCCAAGAAGTTGTCAAGATCAATGTTATGAAGATTTTTCTTTTTCCCCTGTGTTTTCTTCCAGGGCCTTTATAGTTTCAGGTTTTATGTTTAAGTCTTTAATCCACTTTAAGTTAGTTTTTGTTTATAGTGTAAGATAAGGGTCCAACTTCATTCTTTGGCCTGTGGATATTCAGTTTTCCCAGCACCATTTGTTGAAGAGACTCTCCTTTCCCCCACTGTGTGTTTTTGGCACTCTTGTTGATGGATTTATGGATTTATTTCTGGGCTTTCTATTCTGTTCCATTGGTCTATATGTCTATCTTTATGTCATGACCATACTGTTTTGATTACTGTCCCTTTGTAATATACTTTGAAGTCAGGAAGTGTGATGCCGCTAGCCTTGTTCTTCTTGTCAGGACAGATTTGGCTATTTGCAGTTCCATATGAATTGTAGAACTTCTTCTATTCCTGCAAAATTGTCATAGGGATTTTGACAGGGACTGCATTAAATTTGTAGATTGCTTTAGGTAGAACAGACATTTTAATAATATTAAGTCTTCCAATGAATGACCATGGAATGTCTTTCCATTTGCTGATGTCTTTAATTTCTTTTAGTGATATTTTGTAGTTTTCAGTGTACAAGACTCTCACTTCCTTGTTAAGTTTATTCCTAACCATTTTATTTTATTTTTTTGATATTACTTTAAATGGGACTGTTTTCCTAATTCCTTTTCAGAGTGTTTTTTATTAGTGTATAGAAACATAAATGATATTTTATGTTGATTTTTTATCTTGCAACTTTACTGAATTAATTTTTTTTTTTTTGGTCCTAGCAGGGGTGTGTGTGTGTGTGTGTGTGTGTGCGCGCGCACTTGCATATGTGCATGTGTGTGTCATCTTTAGAGCTTTCTATATATATCATGTCATCTGCAAACAGGGACAATTTTACTTTTCATAGAGTTCACTGAAGGCAGATCATTGCGTAATAAAGTTGGTATCATAAATCACTGAGGAAAGAATAGTTTATTCAATAAATTGTGTTGGGATATTTGGCTATCCATTTGTTAGGAAATGTCCTTCAAACCATACATCAAAATAAGTACCAGATGAGTTAGCACTTAAATGTAAAATAGTAAACCATAAAAATTCTAGAAGACAATATAAATGACTGGAAAGTACACAAAAGGCAGAAGCTACACATTTTAAAAATGACAATATAAAAATGAATGCGTTTTAAAACCACTGTAAACAAAAAAATGAAAGGTCAACCAAAAAACTGTCAACGATAACCATAACTTTTGTAGTAGGATAAGGATCAATAACTTTCATAAAAAAGAAATTTTATGATTATTACGGTAGACAAGTTTCCAATAGTATATTGGGCAAGGGACATGAACACATATCATAGGAGAAAGATTACCTGTGGTGATGAAAATGTTCCATTCTACTAGCTGTTAGAAAAATACAAGTAAGAGCAACAGATAAATTCTTCACAACTGTGAAGATGAGGACGTGGAGAAAATGGCAAGTCAGCCAGGACCTGGGAGATAGAAAAGTCAGGAAATTGGAGATAGAGGTTGGGACTGCCTCCAGGCAGATGAAACTACAGAGCAAAGGCAAATCATGCCAGGCTCCTCTGAGAGGTGGTAGGTACTATAGCAAACCTAGATATTTGGGTGGTGGAAGAGACCAGAAAGATACACAGGCAGTTTTCAATGTTGTTATTTTCTTGAAATGACTTACTACTTTTCAGAGGTTCACCAAGAACAAACAAAAACAAACAAAAACATCAACATATAGTGAAAAATAAAAATAAAAAACAAACCAATCAAAATATGCAGCTTTCCAGGGGCTTCGCTTTTGTAGAGTTTTTAACTAAAAAATGAAAAATCTCATTCTCTTTAAGAAATAGTTTTGAACCAGGGGCGCCTGGGTGGCTTAGTCGGTTAAGCGTCCGACTTTCGCTTGGGTCATGATCTCGCGGTTCGTGGGTTCGAGCCCCGCGTCGGGCTCTGTGCTGACTGCCAGCTCGGAGCCTGGAGCCTGTTTCAGTCTGTGATTCCCTCTCTCTCTGACCCTCCCCTGCTCACGCTGTCTCTCTCTCTCTCTCCTAGAAATAAATAAAACATTAAAAAAAAATAGTTTTGAACCCAAAAGGCAGTGGGTGGACCAGACAACCCCCAAGTTGTGTGGATTCTACTACAGGAGTTACCTGATGCCACGATCCTCAATCATGGCTCTCCAAGAGCAGGGAATCTTCAGGCTCTTCTATCCAGGAGATCATTTTCTTTTATGGTAGTGTTTGGATGCCATAATAGAGTCCCAAAGCATAAATGTCATTCACGAAAGAGTGAATGCTCTTCAAAGTTCTTTAAAAGTTCATTTTCAACATATTATTTCAGAGGACAACTTTATATTTGCAGTACTCCAGAAAGAAGCCAGCAACTTCGAAAAGTTTTCTGAATGTGAGAAGTATGGGGAAGAGAGAGATAATTAGAATGAAGAAAATAACTAAGAACAGCTGCACAAATGTCAGTCCTAGGAAATTTCTCTTGCAGTTTTTCATGTTCACAGTTCTGTCTCATCTTGGAAATTAAATTCGGCCTTGCAAACAGGTATTCTCTCCTTTCATTAAGGGGCATGTTACATGGGCACCATGCCATTTATATTGATAGTTCGAAGCCAAATTGGCCCCCAAACTTACAAAGGATTCTTAGCTAGTAGTTTATTAAGAATGTTTTGGTGACATTGGGGCGCCTGGGTGGCTTAGTCGGTTAAGCGTCCGACTTTCGCTTAGGTCATGATCTCGCGGTTCGTGGGTTCGAGCCCCGCGTCGGGCTCTGTGCTGACTGCCAGCTCGGAGCCTGGAGCCTGTTTCAGTCTGTGACTCCCTCTCTCTCTGACCCTCCCCTGCTCACGCTGTCTCTCTCTCTCTCTCTCTCCCCTAGAAATAAATAAAAATATTTAAAAAAAAAAAAAAAGAATGTTTTGGTGACAATAAGCTACCCACTGTGACCTCTATACCAAAGGTTTACAGAGAAATTTTAACAAGATTCTGTCTCTCCAGACCCAGCATGGCCATATTGAATGATGGCTGAAAGACCAATTTCACTTTTTAATTTCAAATGCGCAGTTTTTAAAAAAAATATTTATTTTTGGGAGGGCACAAGCAGGGGAGGGGGGGGCAGTGAGCTGGATGTGGAGCTCGAACTCACAAACTGAGAGATCATAACCAGAGCTGAAGTCGGATGCTCCGCTGACTGAGCCAGCCGGGTGCCCGTCAAAAGCACAGTTTTGTGGAATTATTCTCCCCACTTCTGTAGCGTCCATATAATAACTACCTCAATGATTAGAAACAAATCTTGCTCTCTGTGTCTTTTCTGTAGCCAACTATGGCAAAAATATATTAAGCATGCAATAAACATTTGTTATAGATTGAACCTGTGGGAGCAATAATCACTTTTCTTGAGTACCTGCGTATTTTAGGCCAAGTGAAATCCTGGATTTATCCACTCTCTTCCAAAAGAAACAATCATTGTGGTAAGATATTTGGATTAATAACATCATTTCATGTTTTAGTTTGCGTAGTACTCTTCCTTGCCATTAGTGTGCTGGGCAACAAAGCCTCCTTATAATGTTTTCCAGAAGGCTGAACTTTCTCAAACGTGAGGAATTAAGTCTGGCAGATTGTAAGCTACTTCTCAAAAGTTAGTTAGAACTTTATGAAATTTCTTTGTTGAATAGCACTAAATTCATTCTCGATCAGCTTGAAAATGCATCACCTCCCTCTGAACAGCCAGCAACAGATTACTCATTAGGTATGAAATAATCTAATGAGATAGGACATGGAAAGTAAGTATTAAAAAAAAAAACCCAACTGGTTAACTGAAAAATGCTTATTTTGTGAAATTTTAGGTTTCTGTGCCTTAAAATGTTACCTATATACAAAGATTGGCATCTGAAGGCTTTTTCTCCATTGTAAAATGCTATGAAGACAGCAAATATACTGTTTTGATCAATAAAGCAACAAGGCTCAGGAAGACCAGAGGCTTAGGGTGACCAGTTGGGCTGAAGGGCTTTCTGAGAAGCAGCACTTTGGTGCTAAAACTGAAAAGGTCCCTGGCAAACCAGGGCAGTTGTACTGCCTAGTACAGAGTACTGAGAGTCCCTACCCTTGGATTTGGCCCCAGCCCTTTCTGTAGGTTAGTTCCAGCCTGGGTGAGATATGCAATCCTCTTTCCTTACCTACAAAATGAAGAAATCAAGGAGCGCCTGGGTGGCTCAGTCGGTTAAGTGTCTGACTTCGGCTCAGGTCATGATCTCACAGTTTGTGAGTTCAAGCCCTGCATCAGGCTCTGTGCTAACAGCTCAGAGCCTGGAGCCAGCTTAGGATTCTGTGTCTCCTTCTCTCTCTCTCTGCCCCTCCCCCACTCGCACTCTTTCTCTTTCTGTCTCCCAAAAATGAATAAATGTTAAAAACAATTTTTTAAATGAAGAAATCAAATGGTAACTCATGTGTAACACTTCAGTTCTGAAGTGAATAGTGTTCAATATTCCACAAAATGAAGAAGACAATAGTTCAGTAATAATGATGGTGGAGAAACTAGTGGGACCTGACAATCTTAACACTAATATTTGTACACTTTGGTAGTATTAGGACTTCATACTGGTACACAAAAGAAGGCGGGGGTCTCTGTGTACAGAGAACTGACAGAGTGCGGAAGGCTCCACATCAGAGTGCAGAAGGCTCCGATGTCTAGCCCGCAGGTCAGAAGCACAGGTGGGTGACCATCTGGATTTGAGATTGGCATCTGAAGAAGGGAGAGGCAGTCTCGTGGGACTGAACCCTTAACATGAGGGAACTGACCCTACCTCCAGGTAGACAGTGTCAGAGTTGAGTTGAATAGTAGGTCACCCGGCTAGTGTTGGCGGATTGCTTGGTTGTGTGAAAAAAGAAACTCACGCACACATACATTGGACTTGGTGTCGGAATTGGAGTGGTATTCTCATGACTCCCATCTTCTATGAAAATATGAAGGGAAAAAATGGTTAAGAAAAGCTCGTGTGGTTGGGGGACGGGGGTGTGGATCACTCAATCAGAGCAATGAGCTGATGGACCATATCTGTTCCACTCTTGGCTGGTGTTTCCTAAGAACCCCGGGGGCTCTTCAGAGAGGACTGGGAGAGAGCAGAAGCCAAATCTTCTGTGGGTCCCCTCGGTGTTGACTGACCACACTTGCATCCTCACAAAGCAGTGAGGAGCTCCTTACTGGGTCTTGAAAAAGAAAAGCCCCAGGCCCTGCCTGTTTAAGGGTGTGCATCCCAGCGTGTGCCCTGCAAAAAGGTGAAATGCAAAAGAAAATTTAATATGATCAGCTTTTTCATAGCATTTGGACACTTTCAACCCAGAGTATGACTTCACCACAGCCATGGCCCAAAACTTCGCAGAACGAGGAGGCCAGGAGTACTCACAATTTAACAGGCTGGGGTACCGGTGCTCAGAATCCCCCGGGGTTGGTAGGGGGGAAGACTCCCCCCAGGAAAATGCAGATCAGGAGAGGGAAGCCTGAAGGAGGAAAGGAACAAAGGTTGGTTCTGCTGGCAGGGAGAAGATAAAGTTGGGGGTGGAGAAGGAGAAAGGTAATGTCAGCCAAAGGCAATAAACAGGCCTTCCACAAGTGCCTCAGAGCAGCACTGGGGAGTCGAAGGAAATTAGCCCATTAATAAAGGAGAAGGGAAGGAAATGACTGCTTCAAGAATGTCTGGGGCACTCAACTATTTAAAAATATTTTTAGTAAGAAATCTAAAGAGGCCCTGCATAAAGAGCAGGCGATCAGCATCAACCTGACAGTCCACTTAATGCTAAGTGAGGACAGCTGAGAAAGCCAAGTAGCCAGGGGCCTGCTTGTCAGACAGGTGAGGTAAAGAAAGCTGTCATCTTAAGGAAGAAATCTGTCAAGCTGGTTATTTTCTTGTGGGGAGAACATCATAGTAGCGAGAGGATGGGCCTTGCACGGGCTTAGATACGCCAGGTCTGAATCTTCTCTCTAGTTCTGAGACCTCAGGAGATGTTCCTAGACTAACCACTTCAAAGTTTCCTCATCTATGATATGGAGCTGTGAACAGTTCCCTCCCGTGCAAGTGCACATCGGGATCCCAGGAGAGCATGGGACGGCTCCAGAAATGGCAGCTATTTGCCTTAGTAGGCCCACAGACTCTTCTTCATAAAACCCCAAGTCTAAAAACTTGAAAACCAAAAGGGTTTTGATAACTGGTTTGGCAACAAGAATCTCATCTAAAGTTACTCTGATAGTCCAAACTAACCCGAACTGATTATTTACAAGTTCTACTTACATTATTTATTATATTATTTTAATATTTATATCTATATTATTTTAAATATTTATATCTATATTATTTATTATATTATACTGTTTACATTGTGATAATACCAGACCATTTATATTTTATATTTATTCCACTTAAAGTGAATATTTAGTTATATTCTTAGTTATTTATATATTTATGTATTTAGTTACAGAAACATTAATGTGTTTGATGAGGGGATGCTGCTGCAGACCCCAGTGGGAGATGTTATGCAATATGGAGTAAATGCACATATCTTCCCCGAAATCTAAACAATTCTGAATCACAGCAGTTAAAAGGGTTTTGGAGAAGAGCATATGGACTCACACCTTGGTGAGTCTCAGACCCACCCCCTCATTAAGAACAGCACAGCTTCAGTGTGGAATCCTGACCTTATAGCCCAAGCGAAGGATCAGCCTCAGAGTAAGTTCCTCCCAAATTCCGTGAGGACTTGACTCCGCCAGCCCCGCTCAAGAAAATGGCAGGGGGGAGCCTAATTTATTAGCTGTTAATGTTGTTACGCAACAAACTCGATCTCCGAGTTGCAAAAACCCAGTTGGAAGAGGTAAAAATGTAAAGTGATCATAATGACCAGAGTGTTAAGCTCAGAAGATATATGAGTTTCATGGGAAGAAGTTTCCAGAAGTCAGAAAGACACTGAAGCTCATGAATTTTTTTAAGTACTACTTCTATTCAGCATTAATTTCCTTTTCTGCTGTGGTTTAATTTCAGTCTTATCAAATTCAGCCATGATTTTGAGAATGAGGATAGGATAAACAGCCTGAAAATTTGGATATACAGATAATTGGAAGGAATCTGCTCAAACTGTGCTGTCAGGACTTGCGGGGGGAGGGTGGGGAGAGGGAAGGATAGCAAAAGAGAGGTAACACATTAAAAATGTGTTAAGCAAGGAATCAGGCAAAGTGAAATTGGTGTGGAGAAAAGAGGTGTGTGTGAAGAGTCCGAACCACCCCTACCAACTTGCCTGCGGCTTCTCGTGAACTGCTGCGTGGGTGTGTATGGACACGTCTGTGTGCTAGGCACACACCTTACTGGCCCACATTCCATCCCTCACCAAGACTCTCTCCTCTTCCCCAGGAACATACTGTAACCTCCACATCTCCACCCACCATGCCCAAGCGGGAAATGCACTTTCAACAGCCCTGTAGCTCAGGCCTGGGACGAGGCACGTGTAGCTATTACCCAAGTTCACCTCCAACACAGCGCTGCGTCCTCTTTCCCGGTTGCTAAGGTCCACCGGCGGGAGGCAGGATGGTGCAGCGGTCAGGAAGGTGGCCCTATGCTGGAGTGTGAATCCTACCCCTGTATGAGTTTGGTGGTCACTTAATAATATCTCTACATTTCGTTTCCCCTTCTGTGAAATGGGACAACAGCCACAGTACTTTACTCCTGGGGCTTTGTGAGGTTTAAATGAGATAGTTCTTGTAAAGCTGACCACAGGGCCTGGCACAGCGATTTCTCCATCCATGGGCTCGGTGCCCTGCTCACAGCAAGTAGCCTGTCTTGAAGATACATCTCCAATCCCTGCTAAGACAATCGAACCTAAAATCAAAACAGCATTTTATTGTGAGGTCTCCCTGGCCAACAGCTGTTAATTTGGGGGTTCATTATTTTCTTAATCATATTAAGCCCTCAGTCTCCGAATCTCTCAGCTAAAGCGCCCCACCACTTCCTGCTTTCCCACAAGCAAACTTACTCCTGGCTCCTTTGTCTGTTCTTGACCCTCTTGTCAGTTGTGACGGTGTGCAGGGTCATCCGAGCTGTGCAGATTTGCTTCGACGTGACAAATAGGGTGGGACCGGGGCCACATCTACAGGCCACACAGCAGCCCCACGTCTAAGTTGCTTGCCCTGTTGGGGTTGTTGCAAAACTTTCAAGTTTTATTGGCAGAAAGGATTCCAAGAATCTTTTTTCAACTTCAGATAAGGAATTCTGGAAGAGAGACCATTCAAATGATATCCCTTAGAATTTGAAAAATGTTCACTGGCCTGTCGGCTACTATTATTTATGTACTTCTTATTTATGTTGAGAGATGATCCTTTGATTGTTGGAACGCTGTCCTTTATTCCATGTGTCTAGTGCAGTTTTATTGCCAAAACCCAGGAAGAGTGGTAACACTAGAGGACTCAGAGCACAGCGGGGGCAGGGCTCCTGGACCGCCCTGGTCTGTGCTGCTGCCTCCCACCCAAAGCTGGTCGAGGAGTAACAAAATCATCAGTTAACATGGCCTTTATCACCTCTGGGGATTGTGAAGCACTGAATCCTAATTCTGAAAGGAGAACTGAAATTACTTCAGTAAAATGAACATAAAGGCTTAAAAAATAGAGGTTGAGAAGTAAAAAAGGTGAGAGAATAGATCTGTGAAATACATACTTCAGCCAAGATAAGAAAATTTCTTCCCTTCAACAGGATGCCACCCAGAGAGAATTATACCATCTATTAAGCACCCCCTGTGGTGGGCAGAGCAGCAAGCCCCTGGGACGTTATTCTATTGTGAATCCTAAATCCTGCAATGTGCATGTTATGGCTGTTTGAATGGCCTCACACAGAAGAGAAAACTGAGGCTCAGAGGGGTTTAGGAGGCCAGTAGACTGTGCGGCCAGGATTCAAGGTTAAGCCTGTTAGTCTCCAAAGCCAGCAACTTGCCACGTGTCATCACATCTTTTTAGGACTGACAGTTTAAGTCATAATATAACATTAACAGTGAGGGTGGAAACGTGACCAGATTTTCTTCCTTCTTTTTGAATTTTACCATCTCCTATGTCCTGATGATTCCCTTTTGCAATTCTATCCATTTATTCACTTACGTTTTCATTCACTCACTTATTTGGCATGTTTCTCTCTCTCTCTCTCTCTCTCTCTCTCTCTCACACACGCACACACACACACACACACAGAAGAATTACTATTATAATCATTGTCCTTGAAGAATTTGCAGTGGAATCAGAATTTGCTGTAATGAAGTTTGCTACAAAGTGTAGATTCACTCATTTAACCAGAAGATAAAACCAAAAGAAATAGAGAGAAAAACAGTTTGCAAACAAAAGGAAGAGAAGACATTTTAGCAGCATAAAAGGCAGCTTAAATTAAATGTTATTTATGCCTTATGATTGTTGTTTGACAATTTCCCCATTGTTTACAGGCGGCACTGCAAATTCCTATGAAGAAAAGCTTTTCTGTGCACAGGGTAGAGACAAATTCACTTTCTGTTTCTATTGACAAGGGAATCAGAATCTGTTTGGTGCCATCTAAGATCTTCCAAAATAAGATGAACACTGTTCATGTGCATTTCCTGGGAGAGGGCAGAAGTGGGTTAGTGTGTTTCTGGACCGAGTGCCAAGATAACTGTCTACCGATATTTAAAGGGTGTAAATGAAGACTAGATTGCTTTAAGACACATTGGTACTTAGTTTATTAAAGATGCAGAAGAGTCTGGTGAGGCATCTCTGATGGCAATTTAATGTCATTCCAGGAGAGGGGAAAGTATTCATGGATTTTTCTCTGAGGAGAGAAAAACAGAAGTACCTCCAGTTTTAGGAAGAGTATAAAGGGCGACTCAAGCTCGAGGAAGTGGCTGGTCGATTGTCCAATTTGTAATCGCCAGCTCTCTTTTTTTTTTGGTCTCCTCTGACTCTCCACCTTTCCTCTGCGTCTCTTTGGAACTTTCCATGGAAGCGTGGGATGGGAACAGAGGAAAGGCTCTCAAAGTAGTTAAATTGTATTCCTTTTTGGCAACTCTAGGGAAAGGCTCTCTAGATTAATTTGGAACTATTAATTATTATGAAGTTATTAAGGTTCAAGTTTCTTGGAACACTTATGGATATCATTTATCCAGATAACGGGTCCCAAGTTTATGTGGATAATTGGATTTTGGAGATACGTGCTCTAATTTGGGGATGGGGGGAGGGTATTGTTGCATAACAGGATGGAACCATGTAGATAGAAATCATGTTAAATGTTATCACCCAAGATGAAGGCTAACTCTACAGAACTTTAGATTTTTAATGACCTATAAATGCCCTCAGAAAGACAATGAATTGATGAAGTCTTTTGATGGGTGTAAGTCGCAAACTTAAGAGATTGTTTGCAACAGATACAGCCAATGACAGGGCATTCAGAGCAGACCGAAAAACAAAAACAAAAACAAAGTAACCAAACCAAACCAAACCAAACGAAAACAAAAACAAAAGCAAAACCTCCTCCAGAGCAGAGGGCATAAAGATGAAAAGAACTTCCCTTATGTCTTACGTTAGAAGTGACTGATGATTTCTTTACAAATACCGAATAGTGTAAGCCCTAAACAAGAGGCAAAATGTCTCCGTTCCATCCAAATGCTATAAATGTAGTTAAATGGGAACATACGGTTATTTAACATTTCTATAGGACTGTCTGTTTGCCAAAAGATTTATAATCACTGTTCCTTAATATTCACGACATCTCTCTAAAGCACACTTTCCCATACTGGGACTGTGAGGCCATGGGGATGGTGGAAGAATTCCAAGAGAGTCATGGGGATTGGAGCTGTAGTATTTCAAACAGCTGTCTGGTGGCGATGGAAAATTGGGGGCTAGAAGAGGGGGTACGGAGATCCCAGCACCCTGTGTTCCCTGGGCAAATCTTCCCCTGCCATCCCCCACCCCTTCTCAGGACCAGGCCTGTCCCCCTGCAGCATCCTAGGCTCTGCCCACTCCCCTGTCCCCTGGAGCACCGAGGGCACCTGAACCCCTTGGGAGCAGAGTATAGAAGAGGCTTTGGGAATCTATTTGAATCCTAGCTTCCATCCTCGCTTGCTGGATAGCTCTGGCACATTTCTTAACCACTCTGAGTTCTGAGTACTACGTCAACAAAGTGTTGGCTATTCATAATGCTGTGCAGAGTTGCGATAAAGAACGAGTTAGAGGAATCACACAGGCTTATTTCACTTAGCATAATGCCCTCAAGATCCCCCATGCTGCTGCACATTGCAGAACTTCCTTCTTTCTTAAAGGCTGTATAGTATTCCACTGTATGTATACACCACATCTTCTTTATCCATTCATCTGTCGATGGACATGTAGGTATTTCCATACCTTGGCTCTTGTGGATAGTACTGCAATGAACACAGGAGTGCAAGTATCTATTCGAGATCCTGAATTCAGTTCTTCTAAATAATACCCAGAAGTAGGAGTGCTGGGTCACATGGTAGTTCTTGTCTTAATTTTTTGAGGAGCCTCCATACTGTTTTCCATAGTGGACTGGATTTCCAGTTTGCATTCCCACCAACAGCACACCAGCATTTCCAGTTTCTCCACACATGTTGCCTTGTGTTTTCTTTGAAAACAGCTATCCTGACAGGTGTGAGGTTACATCACACTGTGGTTTCAATTTACATTGCCCTGATGATTAGTACCTGTAGTTACCAATAATGTGTGGTACACTTAAAAACTTGTTACGAGGGTAGATCTCATGGTAAGTGTTATCACAATAAAAGAAAATTTAAAATAAAGTAAAAAATATTTACACAGATAAAAATAAAATATAAATTAATTTCAATATGTAAACTAACTATAACATACTTAACACATTGTAGGAGCCCAGGGACTAGTAGTAACTATGTTCCCATGATCTCTCCAGGTGCTTCTTCGATGTTTCAGAGAAGCAAAGACTTTTTCATTTGGAGGGCTGAGCTCTAAATATCTCTGATTAAAACAAACAGGAAATGCATACATATGTATCTATAAAAATAAATACATAACATTGCAAATACTTAAATATACAATATATAGATATAATAAAGCTTGATAAACCTTAAGTGTTCTCCCAATCATGATCTTTGGCTTATTCCTTCCGACTGTCTAGCTGAGACAGTGCACTGGAAATCCCATTTGACCTGTGCTCCTACTTTTTTTCCTCAAAGCCCCAGCTTTTTAGCAGAGTCTGGTGACTTTATTTTCCAGGATGGTCTATCTTCCTGGAGGATATAATGGAAATATGATGAGACTTTTTTCAAGGACAATAGGTAACTTCTTATCTCAAATAGAAAATTTACATGTTTAGGTATTCGATGGCCATTCTATTAGGACTCTGCCCTTCACAGAAGTTATACTGTTCTGGAAATTTCTTCACCTTTCTCATGTTCCATGTCCTAATCTTTTAAGTGGATTGAAGAAGGAGGCTGAAGCTACAAAGACAGGGATGATGGTGGTGGCACCTGAAGATCAAATGTAGTCCCTTTGTTGAAGCATCACTATCCCAAGGGTAAGTGTTATGTGATCACAGTCCCAGAAAACAAAGCAATTGGATGGTTCAGATATTCTAATAATGAAAAAGTTCATTATTTAGTGTATTGGCCAGCCGGGGTAAGGAGGGAGATTTCCTTGTGTGCAGCCTGGCAGCTGTCAATCACTGTAAGAGGAGAGGCTACAAGTTGACAACAAAAAGTTGTCTCTCACCATCCCAGACTCATGTTTAAGGAGAATTCCTGCTAACTCAGAATACTGCCTCATATGCATTTCTTCCAAATAGCTGATTCAGAAAGCCTTACTTTACTTAAAGGTAAATAGCCAGAAAGAAACCAGCACAGTACCTATACATGAGAAAGGCTGAAACAAACAAGAAAAACAAATGAAGATTTGAAAAAGATTCACTAGAAAAATATTATAACAAAACAGATGAAATCTGGGACCCAAAAGACTCATTAATTTAGAAAAAAAAAAAAACAACTTAATGAAGCAATCATCTTAAAAAAAAAAAAAAAAAAAAGGAGCTCAAAAGAAAACAAAACCAAAAAACCCTGGAGCCCAGATAGACAATAGTTCAGGAAATATTGAGCAAAAGAAGAGGAGGTGAGACAAGAACTGGCAGAAAAAGTTGACTGAGAAATAAAGACGACAGTGGTGGCAGCAGAAGGGAGGTAGATTCTGCTGGATGAATGCCAGGTATTCACAGGATGGCAGGGAGGAAAGAAACTAAATGGCAATGAACAAAAGTTTGTAAAGGAATAGCAGGAAAGCAAATAGTAGATAAAATAGACCTGAAAAAGAGAACAGAAAGTGTGCAGAAGGAATATTTTAATACATAAAATGTTAACCCTTTTCATATAAAGAAGACTGGACTATTCATTCTGAAAGGGGTTACTCCATTGCAGGAAAAATTAATGCAAAACAATCAACATCAAGTCATATCCTAGAAACATTTTTGGATTGTAAAGATAGATAGGAATCCTTTGAACTTTCTGATTGCAAGACCAAGTCACCTATAAAGAGACTTGAAGAAACTCAGGCCGGGCTTAGGTTTCACCATAGCAACACTCAGAAGAGCTAAAGAGATTTAAACAACGTCTACAACACATGACCAAAGAATTTTATACCCAACCAAACCACTTTCAAGTCAAAAAGCAAGAGACAAATATTTTGAGTATATAAAAACTGAGTGTTAAGTTTCATGTATGAGACTTTAGTTCCCTTTTATTATATATACCTTTTAGTGCAAATCAACAAAAAATACTGTCATTAATAAAGTAAATTTAATTTATATACACAGAACTCTATACTATGAGAATGTACCTTCCCAAGTACTATTGGAGTAGTAAAAAGGTTGACTATATAGACAAGGGCACAAAGAAAACTTCAAAGACTCCAAAATCTAGAATGAGCATAGAAAAGCTTCTCTGATTACAAAACAATTAATTTGGAAATTAGTAATAAAATTAAGGAAGGAAAAAAATCCCTTCACTTGGAAATGCTAAAATACTCTTTTTTTTTTTTTTTTTTACAACACTACTATCAGGGAAGGATTTAAATAATGAAATAAAAATAATTAAGTTAGCACATATCAGAACCTATGAAACAGAGCAGAATTCTGAGGAAATTTCTAGGTTTAATCACATTTTTATAAGAGAAAGAAAGCATGTAGGTATAAATTTAAACAGAAAATTTGACCAAAAAATATAAGCTCTGTAGAAGGTGACATTTTTAAAATGTTGTTAAGAAGCAAAAGACTTGGGGCACCTGGGTGGCTCAGTCAGTTAAACATCCGACTTTTGATTTCAGCTCAGGTCATGATCACATGGTTCCTAAGATCGAACCCCATGTCAGTCTCCTCGCTGAGTGTGGAGACTGCTTAGGATTCTCTCTCTCCTTCTCTCTCTCCCGCCCCCCTGCTCATGCTCTCCAAAAAAATGAACAAAAAAGCAAGCATTTTTTAAAAAGAAACAAGATTTGAAGAAATGGAAAGGTATTCCATATTCTTTTTTTTTTGTCAATCATCTACTTTATTTATTTTATTTATTTATTTATTTATTTTTACAAATAGTTTATTGTCAAATTGGTTTCCATATAACACNAAGTATTCCATATTCTTAAACAGGAAGACTTTAAGCAAAAGCTTCAACTCTCTCTAAAAAAAAAAACCTACAAATGTGTAGCAAATAAAGATATAGGATTTTTAAAAACTAGAGTAACTGTTTCTAAAGCTTTTAAGAAAAACCAACAGGCATAATTCCATTTCTGGTAATAGTGGGCTCAGCTATTTAGATTAACCCTTCCACCGAAAAAAATGAAAAATTGAATAAAATATTAAATAAAATTGTTCTTAAAAGAATTGAAAAACTGGGGTGCCTGGGTGCTCAGTTGGTTAAGCATCTGACTCTTGGTTTGGCTCAGGTCATGATCTCAAGATTTTTGAGTTTTAGCCCCATGTCAGGCTGTGCACTGACAGTGAGAAGCCTGCTTGGGATTCTCTCTCTTCCTCTCTCTCTGTTCCTCCCCTGCCCCTGCTCTCTCTCTTCCTCTCTCTTTCTCTCTCAAAATAAATAAATTTTTTAAACAAGCATTGAAAAACAAATAACAAGAACCTACTGAATAATCAGCATCTGGCATGAATATCTTTGTTGATTATGTTGAATCGAGTTGGTTCTGATTTTTAATGGAGCCTCTGGATGAAGAAGACAGAACTCCAAGGCCAGGACGCACCCAATGTCAGAGGAAGGGTCTCAAAGAAGACTTTTGCTCCACATTCACTGGGACTCCCAAAGGTAAACCAGAGATAAACTTGCCCCTCCCACCCCCTGCCTCAGGGAACCTTAGGGAGTGCATTTCCACTAAGCAAAGCAGGGAAAAGAAAACAACAATACACACACAAAAAAACCCCCACATGTCTTTGTTAGATGTCACTATTAAACCATTGGCCAGCATTTGCACTTATTTATAGTCCAAAAGCATAGCACTGGAGTGGGCCAAGAAACTTCAAGCTTTGAATTTGGTTTAAAGTGATACCAAATCATAGTGCTTCCAAGCTCATGGCAGAAGCAAACCCTAATCATCCCTGGAGGTAGATGCTTTCATCCTAGGCCTCGAGGATTTTGTACAAAAGATTTTTCATAGGGAGTAAGCATTGCAGTTGAAGACTACCAAACACAATGGAAAGTCAGGTACCATTAGTTAATGCCAGCAGAAATAAAGGGACAGAAGAGGGAATTCACACAACTTTGGCTATTTAAACACAGAGCATAAACAGCTATGCCAATTTTATTTAAATAAATGGAAGAGAAGCTTTAAGTATCTGCAAGGAATAGGAAACAATAAAATGTGACATGGTGGGTTGGAAAATAAAATAGAACTTCTAGAAATGAAAGAGTAACAGAAAAATGCAGTAAAAAAAAATCAAAGGCTGTGTATGGCATTAGATTAGACAATTAGATTAGAAAATTGAAGATAGTAAGAATAAACTATCCAGAATTGTAGTGCAAAGAGGCAGAAAAAAAAAAAAAAAAGAAAAAAGAAAATATAAGAGAATAAGAGACACCAAAGATAGAAAAGTTCTCTCTTCTCAGAGAAAGTCTCTCTCAAGAGTGTAAAGAGTTAGTCGTCTGACTTTACCTCAGGTCATCATCTCACAGTTAGTGGGTCTGTGCTGACAGCTTGGAGCCTGCTTCAGATTCTGTGTCTCTCTCTCTCTCTGCCCCTCCCCCGCTCATGCTCTGTCTCTCTTTTTCAAAAATAGGTGAACATTTTAAGAATACATAAAGAAAAAAGAAAAAATTCATATCAATACACATCACAAAGAAACTATGGAATGTTCTAAACAAAGAGAAGATCTTAAAAAAGCAGCCAGAGTTGGAGTGGAGTGTGACAATTATTGAGTAAGATTAGCTCTACCAGATCTCATAGCACATTGTAATGTGCTATCAATGAATACTTCATGACATTGGTACATGAGGAAGTAGATAGATCCAGGTAACAATAAAAGGCCCAGAAATAAATCTGAGATATATGGGAATTCAATATATGATAAAAGTTAGCAACTCAATAGGGAAAAGATGGCTTATTTAATAACATACTGAAATATATAAGCCTCTGGGAAAAAAATACATACTTGGATTCTAACTTCCCACATTATTACAGTTAAATTCTACAAGGATCCAAAATTTAGAAGAAAAAAAAACCCCAAAAAAATTACTGGAAGAAAAAAATAGGATATACTTAAAAAGAAAACTCTAAGTAGTAGAGGCTTTTCTAAGTATCACAAAAAAAAACATCTGTGAAAAAATAACATAATGTATTGGTAATTTTTACTGTATAAGAATTTTTAGAAGTGTGTCTTGTGTAATAATAATCATAAATGAATAAAAAATAATGAGCTGGTAAAAGCATGTGCAGCTTATGTCACTGATTAAAGACAGTATGAAGAATTTACACAAATCACTGTACAAATAATAAAATAAAATGGACAAAAGCTCTAAAACATTTCACAAAAAATCAAACTAAAACTTGCTTCTAATGCTATTTGAAAAGATACTCAGCCTCATTCATAAACAGAGAAATCAAATTTAAACTAAAGAAATACAACTCTTGGGGCACCTGGGTGGCTCAGTCAGTTAAGCACCCGACTCTTTGATTTCAGCTCAGGTCATGCATAATATCACAGGTCATGCATAATATCATGGTTTGTGGGATCGAGCCCCAAGTTTGCTGTCAGCACAGAGCCTGCTTGGGAGTCTCTCTCTCCCTCTCTCTCTCTCTCTGCCCCTCCCCCACTTCCACATGCATGCTCTCTCTCTCTCCCAAAATAAATAAATAAACATTAAAAAAACTAATGCTATTCTTCCATTATCAGATTGGCAGAGATGAAAACATTTGGTAGTACTCTGTGTTGGCAAGAATGTATGGTTGGTTTTATGCATCAAGATTTTAATTCACATGCCCTCTGACCCACTCCCTTTATCTCTTAGCATTTCTCTTACAGATATGTTCACAAATATATGAAATGGAGTATTCTGGAATATTTATTACAACACTATAAAAAACAAAAGCTTATGGGGTGCCTGGGTGGCTCAGTTGGTTAAGCGTCCAACTTCGGCTCAGGTCATGATCTCACAGTTTGTGAGTTCGAACCCCACATCGGGCTCTGTGCTGACAAATCAGAGCCTGGAGCCTGCTTCAGATTCTGTGTCTCCCTTTCTCTGCCCTTCCCATGCTCATGCTCTGTCTCTCTCTCAATATAAATGAAAATGTTAAAGAAAATTAAAAACAAAACAAAACAAAACTTGGTAACAACTTAAATCCTTGTCTTATCTATGGGGAACTTATTAGCCTCCTACCAGCTGTTTGCTTTTCTGTCTCTCTCCACTTCTGTCTACATTACCTGGTCCACTTATCCTACCTCAGACCCCGTACACATGGGAGAACGCTGTGGAGGACTCCTAGATCAGAAACACTGCTCTTTCTTCCTCCTGTGGTTGTCTCTTCTGGCACCACCACCCACTCCAGGGGGCTCACTTGGCATTTGTAATGCCCTTACATCTTTCCATTCAAGCCAACCACTCCCTGTGAACTTTACCACAATTTAAAAAATGGGTTTTAACATAATGCCCTCCAGTTCCATCCATGTTGTCTCCAATGGCAGGGTTTCCTTCTTTTTCTTGGCCAAATAATACTCCATTATGTGTATATATACCACATCTTCTTTATGCTAAGTGAGATCAAGTCAGAGAGAGAAAGACAAATCCAGTAAAACCTTGGCTTGTAAGGACAATTCATCTTAGTATCAGTTGTGAGTACGCCTTCTATTCCTAAACTTTGAAAGAATTTGTTCATTATTGGAAGATTTGTTCTCAAAAATTTGGGTCTGCTGGATTTTTCTATAGGAAGGTTTTTTTAATTTTTTTTATTTTTATTTATTTTTATGAGAGAGAGAGAGACAGCGTGAGCAGGGGAGGGTCAGAGAGAGAGGGAGATACAGACTATGAAACAGGCTCCAGGCTCTGAGCTGGCAGTCAGCACAGAGCCCGATGCGGGGCTCGAACCCACGAACCGCGAGATCATGACCTAAGCGAAAGTCGGACGCTTAACCGACTAAGCCACCCAGGCGCCCCCTATAGGAAGGTTTTAATATAAGTTTATAATAAACTGCACTGATCATTACAGGACTACTCAGGGTTTCTGTTTCCAAATGAGCATTTTGGTGATTTTTTTTCTAGGAATTTATCCACTTCATCTAAGTTTTCAAATGTACTGGCATTAAGAAAGTTGTTTAACAATTCTTTTTTATTGCAAAGCTTTTCAGCCTTTTCAAAAATCTAATTGCATACACAAGTATGACATACTTGAATAGAACAAAAGAGGCATACTTGGTACTGTTTAAAAGACGAGCTTACTAGCTTTTCAAAATGGTAAGCTAAGAAGTTTATTTCATTAATAGCTTACAAAGAGTGGCCTGTTTTGATTACTTGCGTTTGCATTTTAAAAAACACAAAGTGAAGGGAGCCTGGGTGGCACAGTCAGTTAAGTATCTGGCTCTTGATTTCAGCTCAGGTCATAATCTCATGGTTCAGCTTGTGGAATCCAGTCCCACATCGGGCTCTGTGCTGACAGCATGGAGCCGGCTTGGGATTCTCTCTCTCCCTATCTCTCTGCTGCTTGCTCTCAAAATAAATAAATAAACTAAAAATAAAATCCAAAAACCCACCACAGGTGAGAAATGATACTGTATGACATTTTAATTATGTGTCCATGTTCTGAATTTCAACTGGTTCTGATGTAATAATTACAGCTTTTTATACTTTGGAGATAAGCCTGAATCGCTATATCTAAAGTCATGTTAAAAAAAAAACTAAACTCTAATTCCTTTTTTCATGATATTTGACATTTACAGAGTCACAAGTGTTTAGTGTTTTACATGGAAGTATAAATGTGTATAGAACTTAAGAGTCCCATGATGGAAACGTTTTAAACTTCACACTGTATTTGGACTCCAAAACACTGTGGAGCTGCTTTCTCTGGCAGTTCCATGCTGCGCGTAGAAGAATATTTTTCGGGGAGACAGAGCCCAACTGTCCTCATTCAGGGTGCCCAGAAGGTTAGAAGGAACTCTGGAAATTCTGGAAACTCTGGAAATTCATTCTGGAAATGTGCTTGTGATCCAAAGCCCGTGTATATCAAAGAGAATTTCAAAAACTGATGGCTTAGTTGTGATCAAGTGATGTTCAGCATCACGTACTACTCATATTGCAAGACATCGCTTGTTTATCAAGTAAAAATTTATTAGAAATGTTTGCTTGTCTTGCAGAACACTCACAGAACAAGTTACTTGCAAGCCAAGGTTTTATTGTACTGTATGATCTCATGTGTATATAGAATCTAAAAAAGCCCAACTCATAGAACCAGAGGGTACAGAGGTGGTTGCCAGGGAAAGAAGTGGGGAAAATGGGAGATGTTGGTCAAAGAGTATAAAGTTCCAGTTGTAAGTTGAATACATTCTGGGGATCTTCTGGTACTTATAGTTAATAATACTGTATTACATATTGGAAAGTTGCTGGGAGAGTGGATCATAAATATTCTCACCACAAACAAGAAATGATAATTTTGTGAGGTGATGGAAGGGTGAGGTAACACTCTGATGGTAATACTACAATATACAAATGCAATAAATCTGGACGTTGCACACTTAAACTTACATAGTGTTATATGTCAATATATCTCAATAAATACAAAAACTTAAAACCTGTTTTTCATTCAATCCTCAAAGCCCACTGCAAATGTCCTCTGTGTGAAACTTCCTTACCCCTCAAGCAGGGTACTGTCAGCACACCTCCCTCCCTCTCCTCCTGTGCATTCTCAAAGGGGCAAAATGGGTTGGGGGGGGCAAAACATCCTACTCTTTTTATGTCTAGAGCATTGATCTATATACAGTATATAAACACATATACAATATAGCTGGGGTATTAAAATTTCACAGAGGGAGATTAAGAAAAAAATACTTTTTTAAAAAGGAGTTGGTATTTGTTTTTTTGTTTTTTTTTGTTTTTTTTTTAAATGTTTTATTTATTTCTAGGAGAGAGAGAGACAGCGTGAGCATGGGAGGGTCAGAGAGAGAGGGAGTCACAGACAGAAAGGCTCCAGGCTCTGAGCTGGCGGTCAGCACAGAGCCCGACGCGGGGCTCGAACCCACAAACCGCGAGATCATGACCTAAGCAAAAGTCGGACGCTTAACCGACTAAGCCACCCAGGCACCCCAAGAAAAAAATATTTTAAAAGGATCTTTAAGGGGATGCCTGGGTGGCTCAGTCCATTGAGCATCCCACTCTTGATTTCAGCTCAAGACGTGAGGTCATGTTTTGTGAGATCAAGCCCCGTGTTGGGCTTGCACTGACAGCACAGAGCCTGCTTGGGATTCTCTTTCTCTTTCTCTCTCTCTCTTTCTCTCCCTCTCCCCCTCTGCCCTTTCCTCCCTCATGTGTGTGCTCTCTCTCTTTCTCTAAACAAACAAACAAACAAACAAACAAACAAACATTTTTTAAGAAATAAAAATAAAATTGGGGCGCCTGGGTGGCTCAGTCGGTTAAGCGTCTGACTTCCGCTCAGGTCATGATCTCACAGTTCATGGGTTCGAGCCCCACGTCAGGCTCCATGCTGACAGCTAGCTCAGAGCCTGGAGCCTGTTTCAGATTCTGTATCTCCCTCTCTCTCTGACCCTCCCTTGCTCATGCTGTCTCTCTCGCTCTCTCAGAAATAAATAAATAAATAAAAACATTAAAAAAAAAATAAACAAAAGTCTTCTTAAGGAGCAATAATTTGAAGAAGGTTGAGAAACACTGCTCTTGTTTCCTCCAGGCTGAGAAAGAGACATGCCAAACCCAGTTTGTCCAAAGCCATATGAGCCCTCCTTTCTCACCTCGCTCCCCAGTCCCCAAACTCCTTGCATGTTCTTGTCTCAGTCAT
Source organism: Crocuta crocuta (assembly GCF_008692635.1). Classification (NCBI taxonomy): domain Eukaryota; kingdom Metazoa; phylum Chordata; class Mammalia; order Carnivora; family Hyaenidae; genus Crocuta; species Crocuta crocuta. The sequence goes on from NW_027532249.1 coordinate 13,622,571, forward strand.
AAGTGGCAAGGTCATTGTCAGTTACTCAGTCATAAGTGGCAAGGTCATTGTCAGTTACCCAGCACCCATGCTGGGATCCTCAGTCACATTTGGTGAACACCTGTCCCTCAGTCTGCATATTGAATCACACCGAGCCTCTGTCACCTGGACCATCTCTCCCCTCTCGCTGTTCCAGCCACCTGGCCTTGTTGTCCCTTGCCTGGAGCCCTGCAAAAGCCCCTGAGATGGTTTTCATCCACTCCCCACTCCAATGTGTCTTCCACTCTGTCACTAAACCACCTGGGTGGTTCAGTCGGTTAAGCATCCGACTTCGGCTCAGGTCATGATCTTGCAGTCCATGAGTTTGAGCCCTGTGTCAGGCTCTGTGTTAACAGCTCAGAGACTGGAGCCTGCTTCAGATTCTGTGTCTCCCTCTCTCTCTGCCTCTCCCCTGCTCATGTTCTTTCTCTCTCAAAATAATAAATAAACATTAAAAAATTAAAGCACAAACTGATTAGTTTTCATTTATTCATAGTTATATTCCTGTTAGCTTAACATGTAAGTCTATAGCAGAAAATACAAGATATCTACCATTTCCCGCATTCCCCTACAGACATGTTCTGTTCTACCACATTTGACTGTGTGCTTTCCCCAGAACACATTCAATACTTTCATCCCTCCCCATCTCTTTGTCCCAAATCTTCTGCTCAGAATTCTTTCTCTCTTTTTACCTAAACTCCTATTCCCACCTCAAGGCCCAGCTCAAATGCTACAGCTTCTGTTGAGTCTCCCCTCACATGATTCCAGCAGAATTGTTTGTTGCTTTCTTTGCGAACCTACAGCATGAACCCATATTTAAGACAATGAATGCACCACATTGTTTTTCAGCTGGCCCCCTTATTACACTGTGAATTTTTGAGAGCAAGGAGACTTGCCAAATCAACACATTTATTGAGAAAACTACTCCTGTTTGCAAGGCACTGCACTGGGTGTCAGAGGAGCAGTCAATGAATGAATGAGCCTTGCTGGCATGAAAATCTGGTAGGGAGGACAGATACTCAGCAAATTAAGTTAACAAGTAATCATTTAAATATAGTTCCAATAAGCATGACACCAGAAAAACATGAGGGCAAGGATCAGGGAGATCCAACTGTACCTGAGGGGATTAAGCCAGCTTGAAAGCACCTGAGGGGATTGAGGCAGTTGTAAAGGTGAAAAGACCTTTAAACCAAAAAACAAGGGCCAGTGAGTGTAGCGGAGGAGAGATGTCCAGGCAGAGAGGATATCTTAAGAGGATGCCCTGTGCTAAGAAAGACTGAGATCATGGAAGACTTCAAATAAAACCAACAACCCAGCTTGCAAACACACCAGGGGTCGGAGGCATAGTGAGCAAGGGGAGAGAGGTGGGAGGTGGTGCTATCAATACCCAGCAAGTGACTGTTGGGATTTATGCCGGAAGGAGTTATTTCCCAGTACATGAAGGGGAAACTTCACACTGCTCCCTTATGACCTTCTCGGGGCCACATGAAGGGGCCGCTGACCTGGATTTGCGCAATGGTACTTTTGCCCTTGTTGTCATATAGCCTGAAATACAGACCCAGAAGTATTTTTCTCTATGACAAAAAAAAAAAAGACCAAAAATTCTGATAGATGATTTATATTCAACACCTTCTAGAAATATTCCAATTTCATTACGTATTACTTTGAGAGCTCAGCATCTTGTACAAATGAATAACAGCCTTGCAAGTTGTGATTTTTCAGGACCTGACCTCATTGCCTGGTGGTCTGGTGAAATGGTTGCAGACTGAGGAAGAAAATTTCCCTGTGCCTGAAACTCAGGGATCAAGTGTCAGTCACACGAATAGGAACAATGGAGCAAAGACCGTATACTCAATCCCATAACTGGATGACATACACGCTCATGGGCAGCTTCATCCCACATCTTGTGTGCTGGTACTTGTCATTTGTTTGGCATATCTTTGGGGGCCTGGAGGTCCCATGTGTTCCCCCCAGCAGTCTAAGGAGAGTTGCAGGTAGAGATGGGGTCAAATGAATTGCTTTGTTAAAATAAGCCAGCCTCATGGTCAAGGAGTCATGTGGGCATGGTGCCATCGACAGAAATGACTCACCAAGGGAGGTATGTAGATGACTGTGAAAGAGAGGAGACAACTAAAAATAACAGTTCCCCTGAAGGGTGGAGCTAAGGGCTGGTGTTGTCTCATATTTGCCTGCTGTTTCTGAAAATTCCCTCAGTCAAGTGGAGAATGGAACTGTGGCTGCAGATACCTGGCCTTCCCAGAGAGAGACAAACCTATAGATGGCCCTGGCTAGGTCCAGCCTTCAGGAGAGGTGGGGATTTCAGGGTCACAACGGCCTCCCTGAAGCTGATGCCTGACATTCCATACTAGAACCCCACATCTGCACTAGAGACTCTGGTACCTGATAATTCAGAAGACCAACACGTAGGCTATTATTAACTCTACACTCAAAGGTTGTTGGGGTGACAGGGGTGTTCAGACTTTGTATTCTCTTACTTTTTCTCTTTTCTTTTCCTCCTGACGTTTCATATGCTCCATGGGGAATGAGACCTTGTGTGTGTCTTGCTTTCAGTTCCATTCTCAGTGTCTAGCACAGAGTAGGAGCTAAGTAAATATTTGCTTAAAGAAAAATGGAAGGAATGTATCTAGCTCAGCCCTGTTAGCTTGGAGACAGGGAAACTGGGCAGGGAGCAGAAACTTGCCAGGGTCCTGCAGTCGGTAAGAAGAAGTGGGAGTGAAGCCAGGTGGCACTCCTCACTCGGTGCATCCCTCACTCCAAGCCACGAAGAGGGCTCAACATGGCTACACTGGTTGAGGACAAGGGAGACTTGCCATCTGAGTGGCAAAGGCCATAGACTGGGGAAGATTGTGTAAGAGCATCCTAAGTGTGTCCAAAGATGGTGTGAACCTAGATAGGGAGGAGGTGGCATTGAGGGCTGCCCAGCACGGCCCCAAAGCCACAAAGGTGCACCTTTCTTGAGTATGCTATGTTTGCCTAAATTTGTTTTTAAGCAAACCTTGGAGAAAGCAGAAGTTCTTGGAGTGAGTGGCAGAGGCTGGTGGCTTGTTTGCACCAGACCATGGACTTGACTATATGTGGACAGTCCTACAGTCGTTACCACTGATGGCATGCATGCTTTTGTGTATTTGGGGGTTTTTTTCTTTTAATAATCAGACAATAGTTTACATCTGTATGTTGGCAAGGAGCCATAAGGAAGAGCATTCAGACAAAGAAGAGAAAAGCCACACTGGCAAGTGGAGGAGCTAGGAAAGAAAATCCAGATACGTTGCTTTCAGTCCCTATGGTTGGAAGGATTTAAAGTTCGCTTCAGGGGAAGGGGAGACAAGGGGAGGAGAGGGCCTTTCAGAAATCACTAGTGGATACAAAACTACTTATGTTAAAAGTCCATTTGCATTTAGTCCTGCATTGTCTTATTGTCTTAAAAAAATCTCTAAAGTGAAGGGCTTCTAAGAGGTCAGGAGCAGTTGTAGTAGCGGCAGGGAGAGGTCCAGGGCTCAGGAATAGAGTGGAGGAGATGCAAGAAGGGCAGGCACTTATGGGGGCCTTCTGGCCCCACACCCCCACCCTGTCGTATTCCCCCCTATTCTCCCCATCCACATCCCCACAGCCTTGGAGGAGGGAGCAGAGTCTTACCTGGCTTGCTATCCAAGTCCCAGAAAAGATGGATTCTTCTTCTGTTCCCAGCCAACAGGGTGGCAGGCTTTGACTCCAAGTCCTGAAAGAATGTGGCCAAGCTCACAAGTCTGGGGGACACTCTGGACTTTGGTGAGGGCAGGTTTACATGTGAGAACAACACCAGATATTTGATTACAGGCTTATGTTGAGTCGATCCACCCAGTCTGTATATTTGGGCACAGAATTAACCATTATTTGAAAATATCTGCTTCTCTGGGGCACCTGGGTGGATCAGTCGTTAAGCTGACTTTAGCTCAGGTCACGATCTCATGGTTTGTGAGTTCAAGTCCCACATCAGGTAGCTCGAACCTCACTTTGGGTGAGCACCTACCCCACTTCGGGTGAGCCCCACTCCTCTCTCTCCCTTTCTCTGCCCCTTCTCTCTGCCCCTCGCTCACTTGGGCCCTTGGTCGAAAGCAAGAAAGCAAGAAGAAGGAAAGAAAGGAAGAAGGAAAGAAGGAAAGAAGGAAAGAAAGAAAGAAAGAAAGAAAGAAAGAAAGAAAGAAAGAAAGAAGGAAAGAAGGAAAGAAGGAAAGAAAGGAAGAAAGGAAGAAGGAAGGAAGGAAGGAAGGAAGGAAGGAAGGATGGAAGGAAGGAAGGAAGGAAAGAAAGAGAGAGAGCATGAGGGAGAGAAAGAAAGAAAAAGGAAAGAAAATATCTGCTTCTTTGATCAAGCTATTGAATGAGAAAAACCACAGGGATTGATTTACCTGCAGGTTTACAGCCAAAGCAGGTTTTGGAAATGGGTGTTCCAACAGCTTATAGAATTTCAATGTAGAGGTCCTGAAGCTCCATCAGCTGAAGTCGGCTGAGACTGGTTAAGGATATCCATGATGCAGAAGTAGTTTAGATTATTACTGGTTTTTAATTTTGATTTTAAACTTAAAAAATGTTTTTATTTACTTATTTTGAGAGAGAGAGAGTAGGAGGGGGAGAGAGAGAGGGAGAGAGAGAATCCCAAGCAGGCTCTGCCCTTGCAGGCACAGAGCAGGGCTCCATCCCATGAACCGTGAGATCCTGACCTGAGCCAAGATCATTACCTTAGCCAAAATCAAGAGTTGGATGCTTACCCAACTAAGCCACCCAAGTGCTCCTGATTTTGATTTAAAAAAATAAACAATCTTCTGATCATCGAGGACGTTACTTGAAGGAGTCTGAGAGGCATATTTATTTCTAACCCAAGTTGTAAAGCAGAGATGTCCAACTCAACAGAAATCCCACACAAACTTTAAGGACACAGGATTTTTTGTTTCTTTGTGTTTAAAGCATTTTTAGCATAAGAACATATTCTAAACATATAACAAATAAGGGTGTGCTTGATAGTACTAGTAATGGCGATGACGACATTGAGAAAGAATAAAGAAGAAAGGAAGCAGGAAAAAAATGAAGGCAATACTGACAGCTACTCAGATGGTAACCTCCATAAATTAGTCATTTTCCTTATCAGAGATTTACATGTTAAAACTGCTTGATATAACCCAGCAGGAAATTGAACAAGTGATTCTATGTCCAGACTTGGAAACAAAAATAACCGCTCAGGGCCTACACACATTAGTTTGTTCAAACTTGCGCTGATAAAAGTCTTTTTGGCTGGAGCTGTAGTGTGCAGTTATGAGACTGGAGGGTTTGGTTGGCGGATGATTGACAATAAAACAATTGCAAGTGCTTACTACAGGAAAGCATGTTTGATGGAAGTTTCAGCTGATCCGTGGTAGCCACTGAGATGAGCCAGAATATGAGATACTGCATGTGATTTAGCAGCCTGCCTGGTAGAGAAGAAAGGAAACCTCCTCCATCATTACTGCAAAGCAAGGTTGGCCTATGAATTAGGCTTGCGGTCATCTGACATTCACATATCCTTGCTCATACTTACACACAGATACTTCACTTTCTCCTCTGACATTTGTACCCATTCCAGTGTTTCATAGTGTTTCCCCAAGAATGAGAACGGTTTTGGAATTTCTGCCTTGTAACATTAGGGACAAGCAGACATCTGCCGGTTGAACCCTTTGGGCTGAGAGCCCCCTGTTTCCCCTGGCAGGCCCTAGACACTTTTCCAAACAGTCTCTCTCTGCTCTCTGCAAGTTCCCTTGCATACCACATGCATGTTCTATTTATATGTTTCTTTGTCCTGAACAAGATTTGGCCCCATTGTGTGGGAGCAACACCAGAAAAGAAAAACAAAATCCATCCACTGAGAGAAAATGGATATTGTGGGAGCTTGGAGAAATTTACATAGTTTGCTCATTCCATTTTCTGGTGATGTCAGAGCCAAAGAATATGCCTTTTAAAAAAATCACACACACACACACACACACTAAAAAATGCTGGTGCTCACCAGCTCTGTCCATCAAGTGGACTGTCATGAAAAGGAGAAATGTAAATACTCCCTTGCCTGTCTCCCCCTCTTCCATTTCCCTCATCAGCCCCCTAAAGAATCTAACAAATTAGTCCAGACTCCATTTGGATGGAATTAAGGGCCTGTCTGCAAAAGGATGAGGGGTATTAATGGAGATGGGCTGGGGTTGGGAACAGCAGTGGGAGGCGGGAATGCGGTGCCTGAGTCTGGGGTGACCGCTCTGGCGTTTCATGGAGGCAGAGAGAAGGGCCGACTGACACTTTACAGATTGGGTGTAATGTTCAGGGAATTTGGCATTTCTGCCACAGGGCTCCGGCTGCTCTGCTCACCGCTTTCTTTCTCCCTGCTGGTAAAAGTGCAGGAGAAAAGGGTTAAATAAATGTTTGTGATATGATAAGGTGCTTGTTTATTCAAGGAATGACAGATTATTGGCTCCAAAGGCAGCTCTGAAAAATAGTACAAAGGAACTGGCTCTCCCCTCTCGGATGATGTGATTTCCTCCTAAGATTCTGCTCTTTCCTAGGAACAGTTTGCTTTGGGAATGAAGAAGGATAATTTTCCTGCAGTTGGAGACTGAGGGCCAGAGCCCCGGAAGCTGCCTGGGTACTGGGGTGGCTTGTTTTGGGGGGCGCTTGTCTCACTGAGATTGGCGCCAGCATCCCCGGCCCTGCTCAGCGTCCCAAGGAGGCTGTGCGGCAGGCAGCCTCCCACCATTTCTCGGGCTATGGGCAAAGCATCTGTCGTCTCTGAAGGGACAGAGGAAATCTTGTGTGCAGGGTCTCCCTCCAGACACAGATCACCACATCCATCCCAAGACCATCCCGATACTCCGAGAGCACACATACACATGATCAAATGCACATTTGTGCAGTTATATGCAAACATAGGCTCAAACCCAGGGGCTTTCTCTTGTTGGGCTCTGGTGATTTCATAGCTTGTCCTGGAGGAGAATTCAGCTCCAGAACCCCTCATTTCTGTACACTTATCCTGGAGGAGGAAACACCACTGACTGCCACCCCTGAAAATCATGGAAAGGCCTGGCCTGGAGAGCCTGGAGGCAGACACCACTGAGTTGCTCAGTCCATGTCCTTCTCCCAGATGTCACTCCAAGCTGGCTCCTGCCTGCAGAGAAAGGGTTCCTAGCCACGGGTATTTTCTATGGAACTCTCCCTGCCCAGCCCCCCTCATCCCGCCTCCCCCTTTCCCTGGCAGGCTGCAGAGAGGTTGTTTGCATATCTGCCGAGTGGAAGGGTTCGAACAAGATGTTTGGCATAGTTCTCATTTGAAAAGAAGTCAGTGCCAAAGTTAAACACCAAGGAAAAAAACTGTTGTGATTGAACTGCTGTTTTTCCAGGATCCTGGGAACTACTGTGTGATTTTCACAATAGCCTGCCGCCGTCTTATCAGGCAAGGTGCTTGTCTGAGAGACACAAGGCACCAGCCTGGGGAACCCAGTGCCCTTCGGACACGATGACTAAGGCTGACTGCAGGGACATTATCAAATATCCACGTTTGGGCTATTTTTATGATTGCATTCAGTACTAATGGGGCTTGTTGAGTGTACACAGCCATGTGCTCATTCTTGAACTACACAAGATAAGATCCCTGTCCCAGGGAGCTTACTGCCTGACTTTTGCAAAAACCAGATGGCAGAAAATGGTTTCCCTCTGCCCATCAGCAATGATTGAGGGAGTGGAGATGAGAAGGGGTACAGTCAATTCATAACTCTCCCAGGGTGGGACCTCTGCTTTGGCATTTATCCCATGTGACATTTTAATTGTGGACTATCTTCCCCCCCATCATCTGCTACTCCATAAACTGTGTCTCCTGGGGGCTCTGAGAACTCAAGCTAATTTGAATATCAGCTTAATTAAAGCATTATTAGATACATAAAGACGCCTCCCACCATACACAGACCCCTACATTATGCATGGACACACTCACAAATATATCATGGATTCCAAAGCTAGGCATCACTTGTTTTCGGTCTGCCAGTAGGGACAGTAGAATGTGTGGATTTGACCTAATGTTGTATAATTCACATCTGAATTATACGCTGTGATACTGGAGTAGGAAGGGCCAGCAGGACACCCCGTCACATCACTACACCTCCAGGACAGCTTCTGTCCGAGTCTGCCCCCAGCTGTGAAGTGAGCAGAGCAGGAGAAATAGGCCACCTTGACCCACACACCAGCATCCTTGTCCCCAGAAGAACCTCCTTGCATGGGAGCAGGTCAGTTGACCTGTGTTTCAGGATAATCCCCTGCCTATTAAGGCATTTGCAATCGTGTGGGTTTTCCTGAGGAACAAAAATCTACATTTTATGTTGATAAGGGAACAATCTTACCAAGGGAACATGCCCCAGGTGAATCCCAGGAGTGAGGCAAGTGAGTGTTACTCCACACATGCTTATCTTCAGCTGAAAGCCAACCCTGAAACTGGCATTTGAGTGGAAGGAGTTGATTTGGGAGGTGACCATGGGGAGAGCCAGCAGTGGAGTGGGGAGAGAGGCCCAAACGGAGTGTGGGCAGTTACCACTGTGGGTAGCTGGGGCTCAGCCCTGCTGGGGACATCTGAGGGACAGTATAAGATGCATCCAAAGCTCTAGCTTTCTAGGGGAAAGGCAGCTGGAATATTGGTCTATCAATTCCTCTCTGCCATTGGCTAAGGGTTATTCCAAGGACTTTAAGCTCCCAAATACTTTCAGCCTTGCTCTGTGTACATACTCAGCACATTCCTGCAGTTGCTTACAGGCTTGCTAGTGTGCAAGAAAATGGTGGGAGCCAAGGATACATAAACAGAGGCCAGAGTCTGTCATAGATGTCCTCGCTTGCTTCCCCTCTCCTTCCCTCTTTCCCTCCCTCCCATCCCTCCTTCCTTCCTTTTCCCCTTTATTCCTTCCATTCTTTTTTTAAGTTTATTTATTTATTTTGAGAGAGAGAGCAAGCAAGGGAGGGGCAGAGAGAGATTCCCAAGCAGGCTCCATGCTGTCAGCGCAGAGCCCAATGTGGGGCTCGAACTCACAATCTGTGAGATCATGACCTGAGCTGAAACCAAGAGTTGGGCTCTTTAGTAAAAGGCGAAAGATTTATACGATCTGAAGAGAAACCAGAGTATCCAAGAGTTGGGCTCTTAACAGACTGAGCCACCCAGGTGTCCTCCTTCCATTCTTTTAATAAGGAGTTCCTTTGAGGTACATTATAAGTATGTATAAATTTGCTTGAGGAGGAAATCCATATTGAGAAGCCTAGGATAAATAAACAAACAGACAAATAAATAAACAAATAAACAAATAAATAAAAAGAGAGAAGAAAAACAAAGGGTCCAGAGCCTTCATTTCCTCTGGGAAATCCCCACACTCCTTCTCCTATACCCTGCCCCTCAACCTGAGTTAGGTGCCCATCCTGTGGTTCCAATACCACACTGAGGGTACCCCCACGTCCCCTCACTACCCTGACTTGTAACTGTGATTCATTTATCAGTCTTCCAAACCAAGGCATTCTTTTGTTTGTTTGTTCGAATTTCTGCATTCCCTGTACTAACTCGCTTGGAGATGAATGAAGCCACTCTTATCTCTACCCAAAGTTTTAAAGTTCAGCATTCAAGAAAAGAACTTCCAACCAAGTTCCCTTGGAGCTTTTGTGATTGCGTTTGAGCGTGCCTATCTTAAAAAAAAAAAAAAGACTCCCTATGGAATATAGGAAGTGAAGTAGACAGCTCAGGTACCCAGGCTGAAAACTCTGTTCCTGCAAAAAGTAGTAGCTCATTAAACATTCATGTCCAACCTTGCAAAGAGAAAAGCAGGGGAAAACTTTATCATTCTTCACAGAGGAAGAAGAAGTAGATAACGGGGCAAAATCCAGTCACCACCTCCAACCAAGCCTTTTCTCCTCCGGTCTCCATAATTTGAGCCAAGAGATGCATTTCTCCAGAAATAGGTCTCTTCTCTGTGACAGATGATTTGAAGACACTGTGGTGACTTTCACCCCTAATTCTCCCCCCAGGGGATTCTACCTTTCTGGAACCCAGAGCCCATCCCTTCCTCACATGGTGCCCATCTCTGAGTTTCCTGCTGGCTGACCAAAGATCTGAGTCATTCCAGATAGGGCTTCCCTGGGCCTGTACTCTCTGTACTCAGCAGATCTCCATTAGAGGCTCCTAGAATCATCCTTATCATCTACAAAGGAAAGCAGTCATTCTACTTCAGGGGTATTCAACATATGCACTATCGACATTTTAGACAAGAACATTCTTTGTGGTGGGAGTTGTCCTATGCACTGTAGGATGTTTAGCAACATCCCTAGTCACTAGGGATGGCCTCTAGTCACTAGATGACAGTATGACCCCTTCCAATCATAACAATTAATATCGATATTGCCACATGTCCCATGGGGATAAGATCATTCCTGGTTGAGACCCATTGGTCTAACACAAGACTATAAGGAACTGGCAAACCATGACCTCTGGGCCAAATCTGGCCTGCAGCCTATTTTTGTAATGCTTATGAGTAAGCATTTGTAAATATTTGTTAATAAAGAAAAATCAAACAAAGAGAAGAGATGATAGAAAATATATGTGGCCCTGATATGGCAGAAAGTGCACTGGAATGGAAGGACACAAACTCTGGGCACAGGGTAAAGCAATCCTCCAGACACTAAGTGTCTTCAGTCAAATGAAGGACTTGGACCAGCTTCAGGAGTTTTTAAGTTGACATACAGTATCTAAGGACATGGTAAGACAGTAGTAGGACCAGGAAGAGACCCTCTCATATGACTGCCACATCTTCATATCAAAAGATTTTGATCTTTAGTCAGACATTGTCTTTTCACAAGACGTGGCACGGGCTGTCTTGGGAAGAACCCGGGAGAATGGTTTGATCCTCTCATATCCTACTGGGTGAGAAAGCTTATAGAGAAAGGACATCAGTGCCATGTCAGGATAAGCAGAGATAAGTGACCAATGGTTCACTTGGGGGAAGGTAGACAGGTCGGTAGAATTTAAATTCCACATGATAGGGGTTACCAACATGTTATGCCTAGAAACCAACCTGAGGGGTCCAAGAGGGCTTTCCAGAGGGCTTTTTTTTAGGAAGTGGAGGCATTAGCTAAGTGAGGGGTGCTTTCAGAGGAAAAGGAAGGAAAGGCAGGGGAGGTTGCTCTTCAAAAAGAGCATAGCATGAATAAAGGCTTGAAGCCTAAGAGCAAGGTGTATTGAAGAGCTATGGGGAGTCTGGTGTTGCCAATGGGGAAAGTGAGAAGTGAGGAGCTGGAGTAGACACAGGTCATAAATGGCCTCATAACGCATGCTGAGGAACCTGTCTTATTCTTTTGGCATTGGAAGGTCATGGAATGGATTTTTTTTTCATGAGTAACATGATAAATTTTGGATAAATCATTCTCCCTTATTATGTTAGAACAGTCCCACAACTTTTCTGAGGAAAACTCTTTCCTCACTCTTAAAAGACAAAGTTAATACATGTGCATTGCAGAAACTTTGGAAAGTACACTAAAGTATAATCAATAATAAAAAAAATTACAAATAAACTCCCCATGCAGAGGTAACCATTAAGAACTTTTTGGAATACAGTTTTCCAATCTTTTTTCTGTTTATATTTTTAAGTAGCTGAGATTACACGTATGTGGTACTTTGTTGTCATTTTTTTTCTACTTGTTTCATATCTATTTCCCAGTCTCAGAAAATGGAGCCAATGAGAGGCTTCCTGACTGGTCTCCCTCCTACCTTTCTTATCCCACTATCTCCCTCCAGCCCATTCTATTCTCAACACAGAAGCCAAAATGTACAGAGAACTATAAATAACAATAAGAAAAAAGTTACATATACACGCACTATCCAGAATCTCACTGTGAACATATTGATGTATTTTTTCCATGTCTTTCTCTGTGAAAATTTTTAAATAATTTATGCCATACAGAATATAGTAATTGTTTTTCATTTTCTTTTAGCATAAGCCCAACCGTTAATAGGAAGTCAGTTATACAAATTAATATTTATTAAGAAACACATTTGCCATTCATACAGTCCTCCAACTAATCTAGATCTCCCCTTCTTCCCTTAGCCCCATAGAGCAGCAACTTGGTTTGGATTGCTTAAATCCACTGCAAATTTTTGTTTTAAATTGTTTTCTGGTGTTATGCTCTCAGCTTGTAAAAGAGATAGCATTTTTAATATGAAATTTGCTGTCATTGTGTTTGCTTTAAGGATATGACTGGGGTCTTATCCACTACATCAGGCAATGTCTCCTATAAGAGGCCTCAAGAGAAACATTCTTTTCATAGCTATTGCTAAAAAATGTTTTGCTCCTCCACAGAGAGCATGAGTTTTAAGAAAACTCATTGACAGTGCAATAAGAAAACTCATTGACAGTGCAATACAGGAAACTCAATGTATTCTTTTCTTTTTATTGGCAACTAGGAGACTAAAGCTTACATCTAGTATAATAACTAGTATATGTTATATTGTATTCTGTAGGGTATAGACCAATGTACCTTTTTTTATATATAAAGTCTTTATTATAGGCAATATTGGTCCATACACAACTTAGTACCAACAGTATAAGTTTAATCTTTCAAAATCACAAGTTAGACAGCAAAAGACCAAAAAATAAAATTTGAGTCAACTGATTATCTTAAAAATATTTTCAATGCACATTATCCTCAGTTCCCTTATTAATCATAAAACATACAAATGCAGAAAAATACCTCATTTAACATATATTAGTGCTTCTATACCAGCCAGCCACCATGTAAAACTTTATAGCATAAATTTGCATCCTAAAATTCTACCTATCCTTGTCTTATTCTATCCTTATTTTCTCTTTTCCTTAACTCTGTATAATTAAAATTACGTATCATATTCATACATGTACAGGCACATATATACATATATCCATATGTAATGCATATGTATGCATATATTTCTACAATGCTCTATCTCTTATGGTATAGTAAATTTATAGCATTTTTGTAATGAGAAAAGGTCTCAATAAGCAACTGTTGTACAGATAAGTAGGCAGGTCTGTCTGGGGACAGGGAGACCAAGTAGAGAAGTATGACAAGGTGACAGGCAATGCCAGCTTGACCTAAGGCCACAAATGCTCAGATGCAGGGAAAGAAATAGAATGAGAGATATTTGTAAGGCAGAAACAGCTCAACCTGATGACTGGTTAGTTGGGATGGAAAGAGAACTGATCTCTAGGTTTCTGGCTTAGACTGTAGATCTACCAGTTGGGGCAGGGAGTATTCTGTGAAGAAGCATGAAGAACTCATTCTTGAGCACATTGATCTGAAGGAAACTGTCCAGGACAGCCAGATGGAGATGTTAAGCCTTCTTTACACAAATTTCCATTGATATTAATTTGCTTTCACTACTTTTCTCTGCCTGGAAAACAGCCATTTTTGCTTCTAATACTAACCAAATTTGAACCATCTTGGTGGGTCCAGTTGAGCTCCTAAACTTCCAAGAAGCATCTTTGTTCACTTCTTTCTTCCAACCTCCAATAGCTCTTATTATTATGATTCCATTTGGAGTGAAGGCATGAAGTTGCCCCATGTTGCTCTCATTTTAGGTCACAGGTGAAATTCATCTACTTATTCAATGATTATTTAGTGGGAACCATCCACACATTCTGGTTAGGTGATGGGCACACAGATGACTCAGGCATGGGGCATGGTCCTAGGTGTCCACTGGAAGAGCAGACAACACACACTACATAAATAAGTCACTGTATGCCTCCTGAAGGCCACGAGCTCCATTCTCTTTTTCATACTTTCTCACGGTGGCTTGCTCAGGCCACACACAGAGCCAAGTTTTAATAAATAGCGTATCAACTCGTAGATTATTGATTCAAGCTGGCAGAAGAGAAACTCCATAGCAAACCTTGGTGGGTGAAATCTGATCTTTTTGATCCACCAAGATTCCCTTATACAATTTGAGTCACAACAGTTAACAATGGAGCTGATTATCTTAAAAATGTTCTCAATGCACATCCTTAAAGTATGGCTTTCATCTGCTTGGCCACATTAAGCCAGCTCCTGTTGCTCACACCCAGAAGAAGCAAAATCTCATCTGAAGCTCTGATGTGGCCAGCAAGTATTTGCTCTTGCAAAGTGGACTTCATTTTTACTAGCGGCCAAGAGGAATTAGAGCCATGGCAGTAAGGACTCTTTCTACTTACATACATAAAGCAGGAGAGGTGACTTAGTAGCATTGTACAAGGTACTGAGCTGGAAGTTGGGAAGAGTTATCTTCAGGCTCTGAATCTACCCTTAACTAACTGCTTTGACCTGGGCCAGTGGCAACCTGCCCTAATTCATAAAAGAAGGTAGCAAGAAAGGTGATACTTCAGAACCATTTCAGCTCCTCTCCTTCTGTTTTGTTTTACAAGGTTAAAAGAAAAAACAATGTTTGTGGTTAAGAGTTTTCCAGAATGACAGTTACTCAGAGTAAGTTCTCTGAGTGCTCCAAACACATCAATGGGAAGATCTAGATGTAGAAACTACCAAGGTTAGAAATTAGGCAATATTTGGGTGTTGTCTTGGAGAAACTTTTCTACTGCATGAGAATGACTTATCCAAAAAGGACAATGAGTCTGGGTTGAGGTGGTGTCCTAAAGTCTCAACACCTCCAGCCTTTTGCCCAGAAGCATGAAGGCGTGGCTGAGAGTATTAAACAGGGCAATATCCAGAAAGCCCTAGGTCTGAAATGAAATGCATCTCTCACATCACCCAACCACTTGCTGTTGACGGGGCTTGGGACAAAGTCTGAGATCTCTCTGACCTCAGTCTCTTTGCTTAAAAAAATAAGGATTTCTCTTCAATTTCCTATATAGCATCCTATATAACCTCTTGTAAACTGCATGCATGTGTGGGTATAGGTGTGCCTTGCAGGAAATGCTTTGTTTAAAATTGTACGTTCTTTAAGTTTTCATATGACAGTGTCTGATGATTTCTAACATTCTGGAAACAGCTTCTTGGCTTTCTTCAGCTCACCACAGAGTTGTGAAAAGCACACAGGCTTTGAAACTGAGAGATTTGGGCTTACTATCCACGAATGCCACCTCTTAACTATGTTGCTCTGAGCAAGTTACATTATAATATTGCTGGGGTACATTTGTATTGTAGGGAGCATCTGGTACAGATGGTGGCATAGTCAATCTTTACTCATTGGTAATTCTTCTATTGTAATGTCTGCAGCCTTTTATTAAGACATTTGAGTCTACTGATCAAATGGCTAATGGATGAACAGTGCTGTCATATTTTAATTTATTCTACAAAAGAATAAGGTAACAGTGTCTTAATGTAGGAGATAAAAACAAATGCACAAACTCAACAGGTTCCGTTTCTTCATTTATGAAATCAGGGGCCACACCAGATTATTGTTAAGACCTCTTTATGAGTTTATAATTTTGGCTTATAAGCTGGATCTGGATGTAATTTCAAAGCAATTCAAAGAGATAAATTTCAAAATGGGGTTTTAAGACTAGCAGCATCATTGCAATGCATTAAAGTATGACTACTTTAGAGGATAGTGTTCATTTGGATGTGTAATTAAAGTCAGGTTATTTTAATACTATTTATTGGATGCCTACTTTATTACATTCCAGTGGTTTGGTTACTTTTGTAGCCATACCTCAGACACTTGGGAAGAACAGGAAAAGATGGAGACAGAATGAGATAGAAGGTCAGGACAAGAGCAAGGACCAGACAAGGCTGGTGGTGTCTTCTGACTGAACAAAGCCTCTTGCATATGGCAAGTCTTATTTTATGCCATGCATTCCTGAAAGCAGCTTAGAAGTACTTGTAACTTGACACATGTTCCATTGAAAACACTTCCGTGACAAAACTTGTTGTCAAAAGAGATGTTATTCCCTAATTCTAAATCTATATTGGACCTGCTTAAAGGAAAGTTCAATTCTAGTTCTTTTCCTGGAGAGGAAAAGTGATGTCAAGCTACCCTGATGAGAGCCCGGTGTGGGAACAGTTTGTCTGGCCTCCTGGGCTCCCTGGGGGAAAGTAGATGGAGAGGAGGAACAGACACATATTCCAGAACTGGACTTTGAATGGGCCTTTGGCCAAACTTGGCCTAATTTCTCAACTGAGAGAAAGCACTGACCAAAGCTGAATGCTGACTCAAAGCCAACTTGCTCCAGACACATTGTCCTCTGCCAGGCAAGCTCAGTACCCTCTCTCTGAGGCACTTACCCAGCCAGGGGAAGGCAATGCTGGGACCAGAAGCTCTGTTTCCCCCTTCCTTACTGCCTGCTGCCAGCTTTTGTGCAGCCTTCATGACTAGGGGAGGGGGAGGAGAGTGAAGGAAAAGAAGGGCAAGTGGAGAGGGAGGAGATAGGGCCACCCATGAAGATGCAGAGTGAGAGAAAGCCAGGAAAAGCCAGGAGGGAGTCACCGCAGAAAAAGAAAACAATTTGAACAAACTTGGGGACTAAGGGAAAAGTGAGGAAGGGTTTCAGGGAAGCCTCATGAACATGATGGAAAACAAGGAGGAAGGGAAGGGTCCTAGGATGGAAAGAGAGCTGGGAAGAGATACCAAGGAGTTGGATCAAGTCAAGGCTCCTCCAGGTGCTGACTGAGACTCCCAAGTTCAAACCTTCTTGATTTAGAAAAACGCCCTGTGATTAACTCTTCAATATGTAGCCCAGTGTATAGGAATTTCCTTTAACTGTTGCTTCTTTACATACTTCTGGAATGACAAGGAATTTAAGCATGATAGCTCATTTTCCAGAAAGATTCATGGCAGGATTTCTAATTCTGCAGAGACTGCATTTGCAGAAGTTGTAACAGGAATGGCATGCTGAAATGTTGGTGGGCGTTGAAGAGGGGGAGGGGTTAATATTCAAAATGAGGTTGGCATTCATTTTGGAGTCACTGCTTTAGTTTCAATATAGATGTAAGGAATCAAAGAACTGCATTTCTGAGCAATCAAGGTTCTAATGTCCAACATGCCCTGTTATGGGGAGAACAAAAACCCATGGGACTCATGGCTAATTCAAATGTCCACTCAGTACTCCATTTGTCCAAGCAGTTATGTCAGAGAATAAGATTGTACAAAGCAAATCTTAATTCTTTCGTGGTACCTGTCTTCTAGAGGTAGGCTCTTCAGGCTGAAGAAACAAAGAGCAGGATCAAATGATTGAAGTAATCTACACCTTATGTAAACAACCTCTGGGAGATAAACAAAGGTAAGAGACAACACCTATAATTGCTAAGTCACAGGATCGGCCAGTCCAATTCCACCACGGACATAAACAACCCCTATCAGCCCTAGAGATAACACTCCCAGAGCAGCTGATTCTTCTTCCCAGAGGGGTGTGCACACTTGGACCTATGAACCTAATCATTTAGTTATTATTCATTTAATATCTGTGATCCTCTCCAGACTTAAGCCTATTGAGGGGTTTCACAGCTCAACAAACTGGAGATGCCCAACAAATCTTGGTATCTGACTACAAATACCACACCAGTGAGCCATACAGAAAATATGTCCCTTACTCTGTTGTGGCTAATTTATCTTTTTTAAATTTTGTTTAATGTTTATTTTTATTTTTGAAAGAGAGAGAGAGAGAGAAAGAGAGAGAGAGAGGCAGACACAGAATCTGAAGCAGGCTCCAGGATCTGAGCTGTCAGCACAGAGCCCGATGCGGAGCTCAAACCCACAAACTATGAGATCATGACCTGAGCCGAAGTTGGATGCTCAACCAATTGAGTCACCCAGGTGCTCCTTGGCTAATTTAAGAGAAGTGGCATAGAAAGTGGAAAAGCCCTTGATATCAAGTCAGTAGCTCTGCTTGTGCCCCAGCTCTGTTATTAACTTGCTGTACAACTGGTCAAGTCACTTCCCCATCTTTATCCCTGATTTCTTTGCTGTGAAGTGCCAAGATCAGATTCAATGACCTCTGAGGCCAGTCCAGCTCTAACAGTCTGTGATTCCACTTCCCTATAAAGTGGACAGGGGAGGTTTATTTGTGACTACAACAAAACATGAGGAACTCATAAAAATGCCAAATACCACCTAGAGGAAAAGTGGGAACAAGATTTTGTATGAACTATGCTTGGGTTGCATGATACAAATGTTTCTTTTGTGAGAGAAGGAAGGCCATAGGATGTGATTACTTAATCTGCCACCAAGCTTCCTGGGCAGCTCTGGCCAGGCTAAAGATACCTATCACTCTTGTTCAAGGTCCATTTCCTACTGAGTTGTCACATTGTTGAATTATTGTCGAGTTGAAGTCCAAAAGGGGAAATATTTTGTAATCTAGGGCTGGACCCTGGAGCTATACAATCATGATTACCGATACAGAGTTTCCCAGAAATACCCTGTGCACCGGGTCCACACTGAGGAGCCCTTAGATTTCTGTGTGCCATTATGTGAGTTTACTCCAGGAATGGTGCTACTCTTCCATGAACATTTTCCAAACGAGATAGTAAAAATATTAAATTTTGCCTTTTGTTGAACTATTTCTTTTCTTTAATTATATATGAAATAAACTTTTAAACAAGACTCTTTTTAATAGCTCATTTTAAAAAGCACTTTAGGAATAAGGTCATATTTGTCTTCACAAAAAGAGTAATCTGTGTGTTGATCCAGGGGATAATAAACCTGAAGCTTCCTTAATCTTGACACAGATGCTGTTTCAACGGCTGTTGACTCTTAAGACTCCTACCACTCCAAGAGAGTTCTTTGTGATGGTGTTTGTAAACTTGCAATTATTGACCTAATCATTTATGATAATGGTGATAAATGGAATTATAACATGATGTGTTCAAAGATGCCTGGATGGCCATTCACAAGTCCCAGCTTTTCCACCAGTTAGTGTATGACCCTGAACAAGTTCCTATGTCTCTGAGCCTCAGTTTGTTTCCCTGTGAATGATTCATCCTGGTCCCCAGAAGCTCTGGGTTCTATGGAGAGCCTTTGAAATCAAGGTGAGAAGCAGGGGAAGAGAAGAACTAAGAAGCAGGTGGGCTCTGGGTTTCTGGAGCAGACGATCATTCTTGTCTTTATGTGTTCAGAGTCTACATAAAATTTCACTGAAGAATGGATTCTACTGCTTATAAAGAATTTGAAAAGCATAGGATTTGATGATCTCTAAAAAAACAGCTTCTGAGTTCATGTTCACATAAATTTATGAACTCTGGTATATAAACACACACACTTGCACACTCTCTCTCCACAGTGCAAAAAACCAAAACTGGCTAATGCTCCAGGAATCATGATGAAAAAGAATCCTGGTTTCATTTTTTTTCCATGCTACTATCCCCCCAGGCCAACCCCAGGTGCTGCTGGGAATTGGGGAAGCACTGTATTTGACTGAGTCTTCAGTTGAAAACTTAGAATTGGAACTTTAACTTTTAGAAGGGAAGCTTAGAGCTCATCTATCTACCACTTCACCTTGTACATGAGGAATCTAAGGCCTGAAAAGTGAGTGACTCGCCCTACGTCATGTAACCAGTCCATGGCAAAGTCATTGTCGAAGTCAGGTCTCTAAATCCCAGCCCTTGGCCCTTCCCAGTGCACTATGCTCTTGGAAAATTAAGGAACCACAAATGGGATGTATAGATATCTTCTGTTGATGATCCAAAATAAAAATATCCCTCATCTGTCTCTGTGGAATGGCTTGATCTTTAGATCTATCAGGACCCTAAAAACAAAACAAAACAAAAACCCAAAAACTAGTTTGCGTGCATGCACACACACACACATACACACACACACACAGGCCCTTTGCCAAGGGGATAAGGAGTAATGAAAAATTCCTGGCAAGTGGAGACTTCAAAGCTTCAGAGGGTTTATCTAAAGAAGACTTTGAATAGAGTACAATGTTTTATGGGTTCTCCTAATCCCCAGTAAATGTGCCTTGCTGAACAGGCAGAAACATTTTTAATGACTACTGGAGAGTTACAGACCCAGATCTGTGACTGTGTGTTAGAGTTCCATTTCCTGGGAGCTTTAGTCTCCTACATCACAAACCTAGAACATCCTTTAATCTCATTTTAGCCTCACAGTATCTCTGGGAGGTGTGTCATATGTGAGTCCAGAACCTGTTCTCCAGCTGGAAGTGAGTGTTGGGTGAGCATCTGAGATAGGCACACTTTGTTGAGTTCAGGCCAGAAGGGGGAATACCTCCTCTGGAGAAGCCTAGGGGAGTCAGGTCATGATGTGGGACACTAGAAGTCTAGAGGAAACAGAGGTCCAAGGCCCTGTGGTTCAAGATTTTGGGAAGGAGACTGAGGTCTGGGAAAGTCCTGGATGCGGAGGGGCTATGAGAGCAGCAAAGCCAGCAAGCTCTTCTACCCTTGCTCTGTTGTTTTCCCTGCCTGTCCTACTTCTGGGGCCTCAGGCCATTCCATTGGGACAGCAACTTCAATGGGGTTGGAATTGTAAGAATTTATCCAGTATTTTGGAGCTTACATTCTATGAGTGTAATGAGCAAATGGGGCATTTGCAGGGTAGGTAAGACTTTAGGCTCTAGGCTACAAAGTCAACACTGTGGCTTTCTGAGGTCCCTTTCAAGGCTCACACTGGTCACTTAAACTTATTCTCCCTTTTGAAGCAGCTCTACGTTTGAAAAAGTCATGTCATGTTGTCAGTTTCATCTCCCTCTTGACAATTAAAACTCCTTTTTAGGAGATGGGGGTTTAATTGTCACTTGACTACTGTATAGATTGATGTGACACACCAGAGCAAGCCCAGTATGGTTCAACAAACCTACCATAGAGCAGAGGATAATAAAAGGTACCAAACACAGAGAGTGAAGTGAAATAAAGCAGAATTGCTGCTGTCTCTACCTTCTGCACCAAAGGAAACATAACAGGAATTGAGAAGAGTCAAGGTTAGAATGGGCCTGGCCTCTCCCAAGGCTAAATCTGTAAAAAAATAAAAATTAAATTAAAAAAACTAGATGATGGAATGAAAATTCAGGAAGAAGATAGATGCACTTTAAAAAATATAGTAAGTTCCAAAAATGATTCATGGAGGATATCTGACCTTTTTTAGTGGAAATTTGTAAGAAAAATCACAACATCCTTCTACCTGAAGCGAAAATAACTCATGTCCTTTCTTCCAACCTCAGGTCTGGGAAGTCTTTACCCTGCATAATGGGGTGGAAGAAAAATAGCTGTGACTCATATCCCATGCTGAACGCTTAAAAGATTTGCAAGATGAAAGAAAGCTATCGAAAGGCCCATAGCTCAGAAATAGAAGGCAAACAAAAACTTTGGGAGTGAAAAAAGAGGCAGAGACTGCCTGGAGAAAGAAAGAGAAGAGGGTACTGAGAGAAAGTAAAGGGGGTCCAAATAGAAAACTTTTTATCAGCCAAGGAGCATTCACATGAGGATACCCATAAAAAGGCAGTAAACCTCCACACTTGCATATAATGCAAGAAGAATGATGAGATAGACAGAGCCTGCATCCAGCTGTCCATGCCTCACCACAACCTTCACATTGAGAACATCTTTGAAGTTCTGGGTATGTGCTCCCTTGGGCCAACCACCCACATTACAATAACTAAGATTTTCAGTGTGGATCTTAGGGAGGCCTAGGGAAGACATATCTTTTGTTAGGAGAGGAATCCAGAGAGGTTTAGCAGATGTGCTGTAATTAGGTTCATTCACTGGGCATATGCTCTAAGGTCACCTACTGCAGTCATAGGGCTCTGTGGGTTTGGAAGGTGGAAACATTGATGTCATGTCAATTGCATTATGTATTTATTGTTTTGTAACAAATTAAAAATTGTGACCCAACTCTATGTTGTCTATAAGCAACTCACTTCAAATATAATGATATAGTCTGGTTGAAAGCAAAGGAATGGAATAAGGTGGGTCACACAAATGCTAACCAAAGAAAACAGAAGTGGCTATATTATTATCAGATAAAGTAGACTTCAGAGCAAAGAAAACTACAAGAGGGACATTATGTAATGATAAAATGGTCAATCCACCAAGAAGACATAATAATCCTGAATGTGTATGCACCAAACAACAAAGCTGAAAAATATGTGAGCAAAACCCAATGAAACAGAAAGGAAAAATAGACAAATCCACAATGATAGATAGAGACTTCAACACCTATTTTTTTCTCAACAATTGACAGAACTGGTCAGAAATTAGCAAAGGTATATAAGAACTCAGTAAGACATTAACCAACAGGATCTGACTGACATTTATAGAATACCACCCAACAGCAGAATACACATTCTTTTTAAGTCCTTAGGTAACAAATATGTCTTTCACTATTTTCAAAGCACAAGCATATGTCACATACAGTTTATGTATCTTTATGTTTGACATATGATATACTCTTCTATTTGTACATGAATGAGTAAATAGAGATAGGAAGTTGCATATACACAAGTCAGTTTATTCAATATTCATCCTTTCTTGAGTATCAGGGACTGTGTTAGATGCTTGGTTACATGAAGAACTCAGACAATCCCTGACCAGAATTACTTGGGGAATCAGAGTTCTAGGTGGGATAAAAGTAGAGTGAATATTTGGAGTAAAGTGGGGAAGCAAAGAGATAGATTCCACCTGGTGGGAGTACCAGGGGGAGGAGTCAGAAAAGGCCTCAGAGAGGAAGTTTTATTTGTGTCAATTCTTGAAAGATGATTGAGTGTGATTTAGCAGTCCTGAGACAACTAAAGTGACTACACCCCTCACACACACTTTTGTGCAGGCAGAGGCAGTATGTATATTTTTAAATATCCCAACTAGCCATGCCAGCCTTGTAGCTGAGGAATCCAAGAAAAAAAATTCACTCCACCTTCATATCATTTCTATCTATCTTGGGAGGTCCAGATAGGTAGGAAGAACCTTCTCCAATGGCCTTCTTCATATCATTCCTCCATTCTCTTTTCCAGCTGGTGAGCCCCAAAAGCCATGGATCTTCCAAAGCTAGTGAAGCCAGGATAGAATTTCTAACAAACAGACATTTAAGTTCTTTACTAACCTTTTCCTGTAGTTTCTAGCTCTTATCCTCTGACTTGTTGCCCACAAGCTTCTATCAATCTTATCAGTCAGGTTAGCTGGATACAGTTGTATAGTATGGATCCTTGTTTTGATTGTAGAAAATTGTAATCTGTTACATAACTCCTCCATCTCCACAGAAACACAGAAGAGCCAAAAAGGGGCTCATCTGTGTTTTTTGTGATGCTTTCAGCATCTTTGGAAAAATATTCCATATATAAACTGATTTCAGGGCATTGGGGTACTTGATGGGAGGAAATTATCCATACAAAGAGGGAATTTTGTATAAATAGCAACTGTGAAGGGGAAAAGATGATATCCATGGATACTCCATTCATACTCCCAGGGTAATATAGAGATCCATTGAGTTTATCCATTGAGTCAAACAAATAAACATACATATATTTCAAGGCTCCTTTTCCCGGCCTGTGGCTGAGGAGGAAGAAGGCCTTCATTTCTACAGACTCCCAGTCACTCCTGAGAAGCACACTCACATCATGTTTACATATCACAGCCTTCCTGC
Source organism: Crocuta crocuta (assembly GCF_008692635.1). Lineage (NCBI taxonomy): Eukaryota > Metazoa > Chordata > Mammalia > Carnivora > Hyaenidae > Crocuta > Crocuta crocuta. The sequence continues at coordinate 13,646,164 of NW_027532249.1, forward strand.
TACTTCACCAAATGCCTCCTGGCCTTTGCTCAGTGAGCCAGTTGGGCTCCCAGAGAATCCTTCGTTCTTTCCCAACTGTGCCTCTCAGGACAGATGTTCTCTATCAAGAACACCAAGTCCTGCCCTGAGGTCGTAGCCAGCAAAAACTCACGAGTGGCCCTTGCCTTTGGGAGATGATGTCATGCATTGTGGAGATGTGTGCTACAATCTTCCCCCAAGGCTGAAGACAGCATGGACAGCATGGGGGCTAGGGTGGGGGATTGGGTGGGCCATCCACCTCTCCTGTGATGAGTGGCTGCAGTGCATAAGCTAGCCTGGGAGAACATCCCTTGTCCCAGTCATCTCCAGGAGAGGATTCTACAGCTCCTTGGATAGTTCCCAACACCCTCTGCCTGCAAGACAATCTTCTTAAGGTAAAGCTGCAGCATAAGCAAGTGTCCTCTCCCATATTTGGCAGGCTCCCAGCATGGCCCTACCATCTGTGCAGAGAGCAAGGTCTCACATGGCCATGGCATCCTCTGGTGAGAACCCAGCAGTCTGGGGAAAAGCAGTCTGAGTAGCAGAAAGGACAGCCCCAAAGCTGAGCACTCCACATGACAGGTCAGGCTCCAAGGGCCTCACTTACTGTATATACACTAACACACTTATATGCCCTAACAACACTTTGATGGACACTAACATGCTCTCTGATTTCTCAGCCCACATCCAACAGTAGTCAATTCTCAGGGGATCCTAGAGCTTGTAGGGGCAGGCCTAGTGACATCGCCTAGCACACAGTAGATACTCAATACATATTTGTTGAACAAAAGAATCGGCCAAGACATCAAAAAAGGCAAGCTAACAGGAAGAGAGGGCCCTCTAAAACCACTCAATCTGCTAAAATTGATGCTCTCGTGCCTGAAATCTATGAGGACAAGGAAAAGAACTCCAAATTGCAAACTGGCTGGTTAGTGCTAGGAACTTAATTTATTATCTCAACTACTTACACAGTCAGCCTGTGTAGTATTAAGAACACATTTTACAGAAATGGAAGCACAGAGAAGTGGAGTGGTTTGTCCCAGGTCCTTCATCCAGGAAGAAGCAAGGCCTTGGTCCCAGCTCAGATCTGCCTCAAAAGCCTGTGCTCTTGACCATATTTTACTACCTTGTTTTAGCCATCGCTTCAAACTGAGCTCTTTGTGTTCTCCTTCTGGAACCAATTCAACCATCCTTCTATCCCTCTGTGTTGTTTTAATAGATGCCCAACTGGTGTCTCTGTTTCCAGTCTTTGCCCACCATCATTCCATGCATCATTTTTAAGGTTCTACCTGAGTAACCTTTATCAAAGCCAATTCAGATAATGTCATTCGCTGTTAGAAACCTCAGATCCCCCTCGTTGGCCTGGCACCTATGGCCCTTCCTGTGCCCTTCCAGTGTCATCTCTGCCACTTCCCACTGTACTGCCCATTGTCTGATGACTTGTATGCTTTGTTTATGAGACTGCATCACTTGGGAAGCTTCCCCGCCTTCTCTCAACCCTGAAAACAGCACCTTGCCATCCACCACCACCTGCCTCTACCAGCACCTCTACCATCAAAATCCTCACCTTATCCATGACTCCTTCTTGGTCTTGCATGGAACAGCCCCTGCCCTGAATTCTCACAACACAGCATATTTACTGAGCATATTAAACTTAGTTATTTAAGTATACTTTTTCCTTCTAAGCATAAATTTTCTATCAGTTAGGGATTTTGCTTAATATATTTCCAATTCCTGGCAGAGAGCCAGACACATAATTAATAATGACCACCACCAACAAAAAAGAATTAAATTACAATCTGAGAACTTCAAAAAAAAAAAAAATAATGGCCAAAAAATGAAAAAAAAAAACCAAACAAACAAACAGCCAATGCTCATAGCATTGGAGTAATCAGGTTAAATGCTGGTAAATTCAAAGGAGTCATCAAGTTAAATGCTGGTAAGAATGCAGAGTATGCCATTTATTTTAGAATGATTTATGTTCATGAACACTTGCATTTGTAAAAAGTGTTGTGCTTAAAAAGGTAAAGTTCATGGACACTTAGGCTCTTTCCATGTTTTAGCTATTGTGGAGAGTGCTGCTATGAACATTGGGGTACATGTGCTCCTATGCATCAGCATTTCTGTATCCCTTGGGTAAATTCCTAGCAGTGCTATTGCTGGGTCATACGGGAGTTCTATTGTTAGTTTCCTGAGGAACCTCCACACTGTTTTCCAGAGGGGCTGCACCAGTTTGCATTCCCACCAACAGTGTAGGAGGGTGCCCGTTTCTCCACATCCTCGCCAGCATCTAGAGTTCTCTGATTTGCTCATTTTAGCCACTCTGACTGGCGTGAGGTGGTATCTCAGTACAGATGAATGGATCAAGAAGATGTGGTTTATCTATACCATGGAATACTACATGGCAATGAGAAACAATGAAATCTGGCCATGTGTAGCAACATGGATGGACCTTGAGGGTGTTATGCTGAGCGAAATAAGTCAGGCAGAGAAGGACAAATATCATATGTTTGCACGTATAGGAGGATTGGGAGGAACTTGACGGAGGAACAAGGGGGAGAAGAAGGGCAGAAATGGTGGGGGAAAGGGAGAGAGGCAAACCATGAGAGACTTTTGAATGCTGACAAAAACTGAGGACTGATGGATGTGGGGGGAGGGGGGGATGGGCATGGAGGAGGACACTTGTGGGGATGAGCACTGAGTGTTATGTGGAAACTAATTTGACAATAAACTATTAAAAAAAAAAAAAGGTAAAGTTCAATTTTATGGAAATATACTTCCATGGCACACCTCATTCCCCCTCACTTCCAGATGAATGAAGACATTTTAAATAATAATGTACAGTTTAAATAAACTCCAGGCACTGGTCCATTAGTCCACAGGCGATCTCTAAATGACCAGAAAGATAGAGTTTATATATACAAATTCTATACATTCTATATGCCATGTGCCTTTTTGGTGGTCATCTCAGCGGGCAGTCTGGATTTATTGGGATAGCCCCACAATGGAGGCAGGTAAGCTAAGGGACATGTGTGATGTGGACTGAGTGGTTCTTTGATGTACCACCTGCACAGCATGGCATATGGCTCAGTTTCCTCAGCTATAGAAAGGACACAACATTGCCTATCAAATAGGATGGTTTTAAAGCAACACAATGAAACCCTTTGGATTAGGACCTCATTAAATTTGAATATGGATGGGATCTAGGGTGAAGTTTGCTTTTGTACTATTCATAAAAGAAAAGGTTTAGAAAATCAACAACCATATAAACCACACTGCTGGGTGGAGGGATGTGAAAATATCTAAGCAAATAAACTGTCTTTAAGCCACTTCAAACATTAGGAAAGCATTTATTTGCATGTAGATGAATGATACGGTTGCCTCTGCCTGGAAACATTTTTCACTTTCCCCTTTTGCCTAACCAACTTTTACTTACCCTTCAAGTCATGCTTTAACTGTCACTTCCCATAGAAGCCTCCACTGACCCCTAGACTAAGTGACTCACTCCTATTATACTTTTAGACTACCCTATGTCCTCCGTTATTTTAATTGCTTGTTTATTAACTGTCTTCCATACCAGGCAGCCAATTCCACAGGAACAGTAGTGGCAATGTCTTTAGCACAATCCCTAGCACTCCCTGAAAATGAGTCAATGATAACTGACTAATTATAAATCAGACGTTTCACTGAGACACTTAATGAATGAGTCACTAAAACAGTCGCACCTCTAACCATCCTCTCCTCCTCTCTCTCTCTTTCATCAGCTATTTATTAAATGACTACTTTGCATCAGATTCCATTGTAGGTGATGATGTAGACCCAATTTTCTGTGCAAAGCAACTCCCTACATCCTGTTTGTGTGTACACAGAAGCCCCATAATCCTTTGCAGCACTTATCAGTGGAAGTATTGTTCTCCACAACTAGGTTGTAAGCTCCTAGAACTCAGAGTTGGGGTCTTGTCCATCTTACATCACCAGCACCTGGCACAATGAATGGCTTAGAGTAAGTACTTCGTAATTATATATGGAGTAGTGAGAACATTTCCGTTCCCTCAAAAAGAAACCCATATCTTTTGCAGTCATTTCTCACTTCCTACTATCCCCATCCCCTGGAAACTACTAATAAACCTTATGTTTTTCATATAAATGGAATCACAATGTACTATCTTCTGTCACATGCTTCTTTCACATAATATGATGTTTTTCAGCCATGTTATAGCATGCATCAATATTTCATTCCTTGTTATTGCCAAATAATATTCCATTGCATGGATATATTGCATTTTGTTTATTTATTTGTCAATTAATGAACATTTCAGATGTTACAACTTTTTGGCTATTATAATAAATTCTGCCCTGAATATTCATAAGCAGCTTTCTCTGTAAACATGTTTTTAATTCTTTGGATATATATCTACGAGTGGAATTGCTGACTTATATCGTAACTATATGTTTAACTTTTTTTTTAATGTTTTATTTATTTCTAGGCGAGAGAGAGAGACAGCGTGAGCAGGGGAGGGTCAGAGAGAGAGGGAGACACAGACTCTGAAATAGGCTCCAGGCCCTGAGCTGGCAGTCAGCACAGAGTCTGATGCGGGGCTCGAACCCACGAACCGTGAGATCATGACCTAAGTGAAAGTAGGACGCTTAACCGACTAAGCCACCCAGGCGCCCCGTGTTTAACATTTTGAGAGAAAAAGTTCCCAAAGTGGCTGCACCATTTAATATCTCCACTAGCAAAGACTAAGGGCTCCAGTTTTTCCACATCCTCATGAACATGTTTTTATTTTTGTCATTTATTTTAGGCATCCTAGTGGGTGTGAAGTGGTATCCAATTGTAGTTCAGGTTTACACTTCCCTAATGCTAACGATGTTGAGCATCTTCGTGTGCTTATTGCCATTTGTATGTATTCTTTGGAGAAGTGTCTATTCAAATCCTTTGCCCATCTTTAAATTTGGGTTGTCTTTCTGGAGGTGTTGTTTATTTCTTCTGGATAAATTTTCTTATCAGATATGTGATATGCAGTATTTCCTCTCACTCAATGGATAGTTCTTCACTTTCTTTATGCTATCCTTTGAAGCACACTTTTTTAAAATTTTTGATGAAGTCCAATTTATCTGTTTTTTTTCTTTTCTCATTTGTATGTTTGGTGTCACAACCCAAGATCATAAAACTTTGTTCCTATGTATTCTTCTAAGAGTTTCATAGTTTCAGTTCCTACATGTAAGTCTATATTACATTTTGAATTAATTTTTGTACCTGATGTGAGGAAGAAATTTAACTTCATTCTTTTGCATGTAGATATATATTTATCAGTACCAGTTGTTGAAAAGATATTCTTTCTCTATAGAATGTTTTCAAGAGAAATTAGAGATTCTTTAATAACAGGTAAAAACAGAACCAAGGAAATAGAACTATTTACTGCTACTGTAGTGTTGCTATATTTAGAAAATAAAAATTCAGGATATCTAGTTAAATTTGAATTTCAGATAAATAATATATAACATTTTAGGATCAGCATGTCCCAAATATTGCATGAAACATATTTATATGAAAAAATTGTTTGTTGGGCCACCTAGGTGGCTCAGTCAGTTGAGTGTCCAACTCTTGAGTTTAGCTCAGGTTATTACCCCACGGTCATGGTATAGAGCCCCACATCAGTGCAGAGCCTGAAGATTGTCTCTAACAACAACAAAATTATTTTTTTTTTATTTTAAATTCAAATTTAACTGGATGTCTTTTAGGTTGTCTGCCAACTCTGTGTAATATGTCTCCCTTTTATGAACCAGGCTGCTGAGGCCTGGAGGAACCAATCACACATTGTTCAGAGATCACTGGAAATGTCACCATCACTGGAATGTCTTCCCAGCATTGTGTCATATATCCAATACTATGTGACCTTGAATGTGTTTGTCTCTCAATAACTGAGTTAATCTTATTGCAAAATTGACTTCTTATAGAGATAAGAAGAGCCACTAATTGTATGTAAGGTCTCTTTCCACAGCTTTACATGCTTGCTAATTAAAAAAAAATGAATAATAAAAAAACCCTATCCTGTGATTTCTGAGGTTTCTTTACATTTCCTTGACAGTTTTAGAGTCAGCCCTCTCCTTTCTTCTCCATTCAATTTGTCTCTTTTTTTTAAGTTTAATATTTATTTTGAGAGGGAGAGAGAGAGTGAGCACATGCGTGTGGGAGGGGCAGAGAGAGAGAGAGAGGGAGAGAGAGAAAATCCCAAGTAGGCTTCACAATATCAATGCAGAGCCTGATGAGGGGGCTCAATCTCCTCAACCATGAGATCATGATCTGAGCAAAACTCAAGAGTGGAACACTTAACCCACCCAGGCATCCCACCATTTTGCCTTTTTTAAGGATAGGAAATTGAAAAGGACTAGAGGACTGAGATGTAGTCTTGATACATACTGTAACTGACATATATTCTCTTTAGGAGGAAAATCTCTATTTGACCTTCAAAAGTGGCAAGCAATTTTTCAACAAGTCCAACATTCTCCCTTCTCCCAAAAGAGGATAGAATGTCCAATAGCCTCCAAATAAACCTGCAGCCATGCCCCTTAGGTCAGGTGTGGCTAGTTATCTAAAGCCCTCGAACGAGGTAGCAGAGGCTGCATGCCATGTAGATGCAGCAGCCACATTGAAGCAAGCTGTGAGAATGGCTCTTGGTATACCAGATTCTATGTCAGAATTATGCTGCAGAACTTGACCTTTACAGGTTGAAACCAGAAACTGTCCTCTGCCTACTTTGTAAAATCCATGATTTAATAGGTAGCACCACTGTACATCCATAAATGGTCGACTATTTTCTCCATTAAGCACGCATGTTCCAAGATTTAAAAATTGCTGCATGACTCTATAACAGATCTGTTTGATCCTTTTGGAGGACAAAACTTAAGTGCTATAGATATGAGACATTTATGATTTTCTGATAGAATCTTTAAATAACAACAGATCTAAATATTGTTTTAATCTTTTTTTGACCATTTCTCAAGATTTCAGAGCTGATCCTTATATGCAGAAAAGATCGGAACATGTATTATCTTTTAGCACCTGCTAAAATTCCTTCTTCACAGCTGCTCCCACTGGAAAAATTCTAAGAAAAGGTAATGATTTTTTACAGGTTTTTACCTGATCGATTCATGCAGCATCTAAGTATAATTATGAGATATTTATAGGGTCTCAGTTGCCCCTGGAAAAGTCCTGATAATGATTATAATAAAACCTTAGTACATTTTTTTTTAATGTTTTATTTATTTCTAGGATAGAGAGAGACAGCGCGAGCAGGGGAGGGTCAGAGAGAGAGGGAGACACAGAATCCGAAACAGGCTCCAGGCTCTGAGCTGGCAGTCAGCACAGAGCCCGACGCGGGGCTCGAACCCACGAACAGCGAGATCATGACCTAAGCAAAAGTCGGACGCTTAACCGACTAAGCCACCCAGGCGCCCCTAAAACCTTAGTACATTTTAATGAAAGGGTCTAAAGTAAAAAATAATCCTAAGAATTTAAAATTCACAAGGTTGTGACTATATGAAATTTTATACATGAACATCTATCTAGTCACCTGAAAGTAAACATGGTATTTCTTTTGATTACTTCAAAAGTGTTGTTATAAGGATGGACCTTTAGAGTATGAGATTTTTTTTCAAAAGAAGAAGTTCTTATTATAAACTATAACTTAAAATATCAACTATAATTTAAATATATAATATAATTTAAATATGAATTTGTGTATATATTAATATAACATATTAATATATTAATATATAACATATTAATATATATTAATATATAACATATTAATATATATTAATATATTAAAATAAACATAAAATAATTTAAATTATACTTGCTTTTTTAACCAAGGTCTTCTGCTTTAAATACAACCACCCACAACATTTAGATGAAACATTATTTGTAACCAATATGGGTTTAATGAGAGTATATGGCTTAAATTAACATTAGCAAGGTTAACAACTTTGGCATTGATAGCTTTGGTGTGGCTGATATTAATGTCAATAATAAATAAAGAGAATGTTGATTTTGAAAGGAGCCTAAGACCTTGGAAAGCAATAAAAACTTCGGCATGCAAAGAGGGCTCCTTTCTGAAGGACACATTTACAAGAGGCACGGCAGTTGGTTGATAACCTGAACCATTGCCAGGACGATCACATATGCAGGGGTATGTGGGTAAGGATCCATTTCTTCCAGCAGCCAGGGCTCAGACACCCCAGACTGTGGTTATCTCTGTCCTTGATGTTACAGCCTCTGGGGTCAGGAGTCCAGCTTGGAAACAGCTCCTCAATTACCCATTTATAGGAGGCTTTCAATGTAGCACCCTTGACATGTCCAGATTTCATGTTATCTTCCCTTTGATCTATAACAGTGTTTGAGCTTTGTCAAAACACAGGAGTCAGTGGGGAATCTTTTCAGGTTACCATAAAAGCCAAGCTAATTAAGTCATTCAACCCTTCGTAAAAATCACGCATGATGATAATTTGGTCTTCATTTAGTTGAACAGAATCAAGAGGAATTTGGGCACAACTAGGAAATTACATCCAACATCTAAGTTAAGTACTTACCATCTCTTTCTCTCTCTTTAGTTCTACTTTTAAAATAGGACTTAGAGGTTGGGAAGCTTTCCGATCAAAGTATACAAAAGGACTATTAAGTATCTCTCACTGTAGATTCTGCTCAGCATGAGCTTAAACTTGTACAGGAGAATTCAGTGGAGCAGTGGGCTCCTCTTGCAGGCTTTGCCTAGAGAATTCAAATTCATCCTTCAGGATTCCGGTCCTAGTTTTGCCTCATCTCTTAGCCACTCAGAGATCCACTTTCTTCACCTGTAAAATTAGGAAATTAGATGAAATATTAGAACTCTAGATAATTTCCCACCTCCAAATTCTATGATTTCCAAATGATTTCTGGTAAAACCACTTCCCACTTTTACTGAAGCTCTCTTCCTGTCATTTATGCTCAAGTGGAGGATGGATGTGTTTGACTGTTGGAGAATGGAAGGTGAGGGAGGGGCCAGGAAGGTGAGAAAAAAGCTCAAGGTCAATCAAAGCCTAGGCAGTGGTTTCCTGTCTGTCCTGGAAAAGGGGATTTCCCAAGCTTCAGAGCCAGAGCCTTCCTTATCACTTGTTACTCTATTATGGATAACAATCAGCATAATTAACAATGGGTGTGCACCACACAATCGAAAAGACCCAATGCTATTTGGCAACAAAAAGTTTCATAAAGGAACTGTTGGCTCCCTTTTGTCTGAGCTTAGGTGCAGATGAAAAATAGAAAAGTCAATTAAAATTATCCTACAAAACTCTCCATTACTTAAAAACAAGCAAAAAAGGAGGGGGAAATAATTCCAGACTATATAATGCATTTGAAGACATTAACAGTTAATTAGTATTTGCGGGATGTTTACCGACCTCTATGAAACAAACTGGTTGTTTATAGAACTTCCTCATTCCAGAAAGTTCTCTACCTAAGCAGTTTGTCCCCTATGTGCAAAGGATGTGTTTTTTGAGCACACAAAAGAAAAGGCCATCCAGGATCTTCCATGAGTTACTGTGTGGGAGGGAAACTCAGTCTTAGCCAAATCACTGTCCTACAGTGAAGCGCCTTACATGACCTGTGGGAGAATGAGTCAAGAAGCATCAAATCCATGAGAACAGCTTGTATTTATTTATAGCAGAAATCAGAGGATTGAGAACACATGGCTGGATCAGGAGCCAGAGTACCATGTATTAATGCTGAGTGCCTACTAAGTGCCAGGATTGCTCTAGGCCCTAGGGACTCAGTGAAGAAACAAAGCCAACAGGGTCCTAGCCCTTAATGAAGCTTAGAGCTTAGCAGATGGGCAGATGTTAAAGGAATAGAGCCAAGCTATGATTTCTCATCGGTGCAGATATCAGAATTTCCCAAGCTTCAGAGATAGTTGGTCTTAAACATAAAACAAGTGCAATGAGGAGAAGTACAAGGTGCAAAAGAAGACAAGTTGGTCAGTTTTTGGTGGCATGAGACCTCACACAACATCTATCCTAGGGACTTCAGAAGGGATTCACAGAAACTTCAGGGTTAATAATGGGAATAAATAGTGTCATTTTCTGGGTCTCAATGTTTACTAGTGACCAGGTACTTCCATACATTAGTTCATTTAAAACAGGGGTCAGACACTGGACTCTCCACTTTTGAAAGGTTGATTATCCATAATTAGAGTTTGGAGAGGGGCTTCTACTCAGGATTTAGATACAGAACATGCTCTCATTTACAAGAAAGAAATGAGATTCAGGATCCCAAGTTTGCTAATGCCTTATTAAATTTTGATAATATGTTATTTCTCACATGCAAAATGTGGTCACTGATGGAGTCTTAATACCATATAACTGTGGTGTTTCACTAGGAATGAGAATAGGCCTGGGATCTTACAGGGTCTCAGCTAGGTGTATGGCTGAAGGCCAAGGGGCAGCATGGTGCCATGGAGCACAGAATCATAGCCTGGGCATCCCAACTCCCTACCCCAGTATCTCAACCTCTAATCAGGGGCCGGCGGGTTTGGGGTGGAGGTGGGAGGAAGAATGTGCAAATGATCTGCCTTAGTACCAAGCTCAGGAATGTGGCCTTATTTTCCTTGTCCTGCCCCAATACAGCTTCTTAGATCAGACATCCTATCACTGAGGCTGGAGTGTGGGGGCTATGTAATTTTACTAATGTCAAGATAGTTTTATAAGCCACTATGTAAAAAGTTAAATGCATGTATTCAAATCCCCACTAAATATGAATTTCCCTGGACAACTAACAAAGCAGTTTAGCAGACTAGAAGATTTAGTTTCAGGAAGCCTGAAAATAAAATGTGCCACTAGCGTCTTTACCAGTAACACTAATGACTAATAATAGATTAAAAGAAGAAATTCATTTGGGTGGGATATTTATTAGTATCCATGCAAAGCCATTCACCAGCTCAATTTCCCCATTTCTCATTTTTCCTCCTTCCACATAATTTAATAACAGGAAAAATATATAATTAAAAAAAATATAAAAATATTTCTGGCACAGGGGTGCCTGGGTGGCTCAGTTGGTTAAGCTTCCAATTCGTGATTTCAGCTCAAATCATGATCTCACAGTCATGAGAAGGAGCCCCACATCAGGTGGGATTCTCTCTTGCCCTCTGCACCTCCCCCACTTGCTTCTCTCTGTCTCTCTCTCTCTCTCTCTCTCACTCAAAAATATTACTGGCACCGTTATATTTAACATTAAATTCCAACCAAAATTTGCTCTGAACAAGAGAATTGGGAAACCATGTGAACACTCCAACTGTCTGAATGGATAAGGTAGAAAGTGGGAGGCAGATAGTATATAGGGTAAAAGAGAGTGTATGATACATGTCATTGATAAAAATCGTTGTCCTTTAAACTAAAAATTTTCAATAATGTCTAAAATAAGGCACTGTCCAGGAACTTAATACGGTCAAAATCTTTGCTATGTCTCTCAAATTATCAACCAGGTTTTTTTTTTTTACTTCTTTTGGAGTAGTTTTTTTTAATAGTCTGAAAATTTTCATTGAATTCCCTCCCATATAGCATTTAACTCTTTGACATGTGGTCATTTAAAGGCATTTTGATTTTACTAAATATTGGTGGTGCAGTGGTGGGTAGTAGAATTAAGGTTGGGGAACAAACAGTCAGCATCTTTGCCCCCTTAACCTATGGGCAGGTCCCACTGAGACCTCCCTTCTTCCTCTCCTCTGCCTGATCTGTTAGAGTCCCATTCTCCTGCTCATCCAGACACCCCTTTGGTCATTCAGGCTTCTCCCTCCTTTTTTTTTTTTTAAGACAACGAAGGAGAAACACCAATAGTTTGTGCGTGCTGTTAGAGGTAGGGTTTTGATAGATAGGGGCGGGGGGAAGAAGAGTGTGCATTCCATGAAGGAAACAATGTGAACAATTGTGGGCATGGGTCAGGGGGATGGAGCAGCTTACAGTAGCCCAGTTCGGCTGGTGCAAAGACATGAAGTAATGAAGAAAAAGAAAGGAAAGTAAGTTAGGGCAAATTGGTGAGATATCCGTCACAGTTAAGTGATATGGACCTCAGGCATGTCTATAGGTCTTGGCTAATCCATCTGTAAAACTGTAAATGTGGAATCTACTTCATGTTTCTTTTTTTTTTCTCAACTCCACATTTTCAAATGCCATACTATAGACTTGAATATTGACAAGAAGAGGTTTGTGGGGTTTGAGTTTTTGACATAGAGGCAACACCTGAAGCAGTGGTTGGTGAATTTACCAAAGGGTAATATGCAGAGTAGAGGACCAAGAGTAAAACACAGGTCAGAGGGAAAAAGAAAGAAGTGGATCACTAAGGATCCACTAACTAGAGTTAGCTGGACCAAGGCAGGGTGGTGGTTATGTCCTGCCCATCTCATGATTCATTTCTTGCCTTGAATGGAGAAGTGGGCTTGCAGTGGTGATGCCTCTTATAGGAAGAGCCTGAGTGTGTGTTACCTAGTACTCCCTGGTGCAGCCATTTCTTCAGAAGCAGGGAAAACAGAAAAATAATTAGGAACAAATGGAGGCACCAAAGAGGAAGAGGAAGGTTAGAAGCAGGATTTTTGTAATGACCTTGAATCCTTGGGTCATCATCTCCCCCCAGAGATGAAGTGATGGAGCCACCACAGGGAGCCAGATCCCTGGAAGGGATGGGTGCTTTCCTCCCCAAGTCATTCATACTCAATAACAAGCACATACCAGATAACACACACCTTGAAGGCTGTGGGCTCTTGGAAGCAGACACAGGCCTTTGGGAATCCCCTGAACCAAGGCATGAGAAACATTCTTTTCCTTAACACCTGTAATACACACACACTCCAGGATGACTGTTTCTCTTAAAGCCATAGGCGTCTGTTTTCGCATTTGCTCCTTGGAGACAGAAACAGGATTACAATATATAATGTTTTTTCTCATTTCCTGCTATGTGCTGTTTTAAGTTTCTGTGACAGCTCTTCTATTCTTTCCTCCAAATGGTGAATCTATGTCTGCTCACCGCACCCCCAGACTCTCACCCCATGTTGATGGCTGGGGCACAGAATTACAATGGGAATGTTTAAGACATGGAATGTTCTATAACCAGGGATTTTTCCTCTGCTATTTTTGAAAAAATCTTTCTACAGATTTCAAGCCCACTTTGCTTGTGCAATAGAATGATCAAATAGAATCTGTCTTTGAAGATTTGGAATCACATTCAGTCTCAGAGTCATTTAGATCATCACTTGGGTCATCACTGACCTCAGTGCCATGGGCCATGGGACAAGCACTGAGGATCAGAGCCAGAAGACGTGGGTTTGAGGATCAGCTCTACTTAAGGAGCTGTGAGGTTCAGGGCAAGTTGCTTTAAAAAGAAAGGCCAAAAAACAAAACACTAAACCTCAGTTCTCAGTTTCCTTCTCTGTAAAGTGTGAATAAGAAGCAAATTCACTTACATCACAGGATTATGTGAAGACAAAAATCCTCTGTGAAAGCATTTGCATTAACTTAAAACACTCTGCAACTTCACTCTGCAACTATAAAATCAACTTCAAAGATTTTATAATTAGAGATGTAGCTCCAGGGGCATAGGAGGTCAGGGTAAATCTTCACAGGTGAGCATGAAAAGTTGTCTTATAAAAAAAACCTTAAAATTGAGTTTGACTTCTTATTATTTATTTTTTTTTGTCCTACAAGTGGGATGCTAGAAAAAAAATAAAGTTGTTTTCCAGTTAGCTGCTGCTACCCACATACAACAGATAAGGAAACCAAGACTTAGAAAGTTGTTGTGTGTCTGTTTTTAAGTGATTTGTCCCAAATATCATAGTTAGCAAGTGTAAGCATAAGATTCACACCTGAAATTCAGGCCTGCAAAAATGGGCTGTCAGAAGTTTTATTTTTATAATGGCTTAAACTAAAGAACATACTCAATAAGATAACACGGGGAGCATCTGAGGTAATGCCCAATGGCAAGACCTAGACCCTGAGGTTAGGGCCACCCCAAGACTCTGGGGTGGAGCCCTCAGGAGAGGAGCTCATTCTGACAGGAGAAACCTTAACTGGGATTTGGTAGGAAGGATGCTTGTGGATGCCACACTGGGTGGGCACACACCAATCACCTTCTAGCTGAACCCCTTTGGCAGCTTGGGCTAAATCCCTGAGCAGAGAAAGACCACTATAGTTCAACTCATGGGTCAACAAAGTAATAACATGGAGTTCTGTGAAAAACGGGCAGGGCTGGGGTGCTTGGGTAGCTCAGTCAGTTAAGCATCCAACTCTCGATCTTCACTCAGGTCATGATCCCACGGTTCATGAGTTTGACCTCCGCATTGGGCTTTGTGCTGGGACACGGAGCCTGCTTGGGATTCTCTCCCTCTCTCCCTCTCTCTGCACCATCCCAGTTTGCATGAATATGTGCACGCTCTCTCTCTTTCTCTCTCAAAATAAATAAACATTTAAAAAACGGACAAGGCAAGTCTAAAAAAATTCTATCACTGGTGGGAGAGGGGCCCTTCTCCCACTCAATCAGCCCTGTGGCTGACAGAGACAACCAACCAAGTCCATGGCAGTGATAGTTGCATGCATGATGTCACAAGACACAGCTGGGCTTCCACTGACGACATGACCCATGACAACTCCTGATGCTCCACACAACTGAGTTACACAGTGTTATTACCGCACATGGATTTTCTTCTCTCTTTATCTGATCCTTTCGCTTCCATCAGTGCCTGTGTTCAAGTCGACAGCTTAAAGTCTGAACTCTGGGTCTATGTTGTTCTCATTATTCAGCCCCTCTAAATATGACTCCTGTTTTCCTTCTAGCTATACCTCACCTGCCCTGAGAAGACGCAGAATACATAATGCTGTGGGTATGAACAGAGGCTTTACAAGGGAACAGAAGTGGGCCTGACCCCTGGCCCTGACTTTTACCACCCCCGAGACTTCAGAAAGTCATTCAACAGCAGGTTCTTCTATTAGATGAGAATAACAGGAATGCAGATGTCTTCCAGTTGTTGAAGGGACTCTATGCAATCGGTCTGGCCACACTTTGTAGGTACCCACTACATGGTAGCTGCTATTATTAATAAACAATAAGATGTTTCCATTAAAAACAGGACTGAAGTGGGGCGCCTGGGTGGCTTAGTCGGTTAAGCATCCGACTTTCGCTTAGGTCATGATCTCGCGGTTCGTGGGTTTGAGCCCCGCGTCGGGCTCTGTGCTGACTGCCAGCTCAGAGCCTGGAGCCTGTTTCAGTCTGTGACTCCCTCTCTCTCTGACCCTCCCCTGTTCACGCTGTCTCTCTCTCTCTCTCTCTCTCCTAGAAATAAATAAAACATTAAAAAAAAAAAAGGACTGAAGATGACTCTTCAACCAAATCTCAAGGGATCATAACTTTTCTGTGTTAATAACAACCTAATTGTGTAAGAATTGTCACATAGAGTCAGCTTCCCCTTGTCTCTCTCTCAACCTCTCTCCCTCCATCAAAGCACCCAAGATTTCTGCCTCACCCACCTCACCTTCCAGTTTTCTGTTAGCATTCCCCAAACTCTTCTCCGGAGCTGAATTTCACATCATTGTTTACTACTCACCCCTTTCGAACATCTCGCCATAATCCCTACCTTGGGAATATAGTTGGTTTTGTTGTTATTGTTTTTCAGGGAAATTTACATATTCCCTTTAGGAAATCATGAACTTTACTGGACACATATGAACAGATCAGTTTCCCATTCATGTTCTGCTCTCCAGGGATGTTTGGGAGAATTCATTAGATAAAGCTTGCAAGGCACAGCCTGCTCTTAGAGAAATATATTAATATCACATTTAACAGAACGCTATTTTCACAAAAGGCAAGTGACTGGCCATCCACCTGTTTTTTTTTTAATTTTTTTAATGTTTTATTTATTTCTGAGAGAGAGACAGCATGAGCAGGGGAGGGTCAGAGAGAGAGGGAGACACAGGATCAGAAACAGGCTCCAGGCTCTGAGCTGTCAAGACAGAGCCTGACGCGGGGCTCGAACCCACAAACTGTGAGATCATGACCTGAGCAGAAGTTGGACGCTTAACCGACTGAGCCACCCAGGCACCCCAGCCATCTACCTGTTTTAAATTGGTGGAAACCTGCCATAGCAGACAACGCCTGTGAACTCAGTCACCCATAACAGCTTAACTCTTTTTCAGACATACACATCTCCACAGGACAGTAGTCATGTTTTTGATAAGCAATATTTCCAAATTAGTCAGATTCTTCCCTCAAATGTGAATCTAACAAGTTGCTAAGAAACTTACTCAAATTTCCCTTCCCAACTGTGTTCTTACTCTGCCTGTCTTCCATCATTCTGTGGGAGAATCCCAAATCCATTCTATAAAAATGGAATTTTGTTGTAATGAGAAACCAGGTCAGTTAGTGTCAGTGGCAACTATTAATATCTATGAAGATATTATGTGAAGGCTAAAAATTAAACTCAGTATTTGGTAACAGCAGTGGCCATGGTTATTATTATGTAGTATGATTTTTTAAAATTATTATTCCTTTCTTTTTTCTTGTGTGCTATTGTATCTGCAACTCCAGGCCAGGAGGAAATGACTTCTGGAAACTGGCAGTGCTGAGAAAAGAGGAGAGCACGTCGACACAAGCAGTCAAAAACCATCTTCTTGATAAAATGCTGCCCTTTCCCTCTAAGTATGAACTGCAAAGGTGTAATTAGCTTAGTCAAGTCTATTGGAAGGAAAACATCACTGACTGACTCTCAAAAGGCAGTTTCTGAGCAGCTGTTGCCAGCCCCAAACTCAGCAGCCTGGAAGTCCCAGATCCCACATGTGGGGCTGGACAGAACCATCCTCTCTTGGAAAATGAGTTTCTGTTTAGGCCCCTGGATGTGAGACTGGTCACTCCCTCTCCTTTTCTCCTGCTCTTTTACTCTCTTTCTTGACATAGCAAGTGGTACCAATCTCTTTTTGTTTTATGTCAGTTTTGTTCTTCTGATGGAGGAGATGAGAAGGATAGGAGGGGGGCCATGAATGATGCCCTCACTTTGTGCCTTCTCCTAGGTGACAGTTCACGCAAGGCCAGGAAGTGGGCCATTCTCAGAATTGTTCCCCAACAGTTTTGCTTTGTTCTGTTTCCCTTATAAGCCTCCCTGACTTATTTTTGCTGTTGAGAAATTTGAACTCTTCATGGAATGAATACGAGGAAAACATTTTCTGTTTGTTTTCTTTTATTTCGTTTGTTTGTTTTTATTCTGGGCCTGCTATAAAATCTCTCAGTGAGTCATTATGTTTTCATAAAGAAAATCTAAGCTTTTGTCCAGTGATCCTTCTCTTTGTTTCTCTACAAGAAGGAGGAGCTGGGAAGGTTTCCTGGTACCATCAGGGGACATCACTGACCGAGCAACAGGTCACTATGGTGGGTGCATGATGACAGTAGGAAGGCTGTGAGTGGAACAGGGATGCTGAGGGTAAATATTCAGGCAAGCCCTCAAGAAAGAATTCCAATGGGATCCTTTATCTCCAAAAAGATTAAGGTGCTGATTTTGTTGACTGCAAAGCATGACAATTCTGGGCAAGTTTTTCTCAATGAAGCCATCAGAACAGGCAGATGGAATCCTATTCTCTTGATGCAATTGGAGACATGATTCCCAATTGCATTGAGAATCTCCTACCATGGGGTGAGAGACTATTCTTTTTCAAATTACATGTGGCTCTGCCCACCCAGAATCACTGCCCTTGAGGAGAAAATGCTGCTCACTCATGGGAGTGAGCTATATGCTTGATGGTGAGGAGGTTAAACAAAACAAAGCAAAACAAAACTGTTGGGAACCATTAGAATTTGCCGTGTGTGTGTGTGTGTGTGTGTGTGTGTGTGTGTGTGTGTGTGTTTGGCCCATGAGAAAAAATTATTCCCAGCTCACTGACTTTCCTAAAGTATGAACAATGTTAAGAGGTCCAACTTTTGATTTGCACTTGAGATTTTAAATATAATGTGACATATTAATGAAAGCAATGTGCGGTATTTACTCAAATCATAGTTTTCTTCAGGGTAGTGCAAGATTCACTCATGGATAAATCAGGAGTGTACTGCAGACTCTGAAAGACAACAGGACCAGAAATAAAAATGGAAGGGGGAGCAGAAAGACACTACTCAAGAAGAATTATTAAAGTTTGAGAGTCAAATGATACTACTTGAGGGAAGTATTAAAAGCCATGCAAAGTCATAAACCTTATGAAGGCAAACAGTTGCATAAACTCTGCTCACCCTCATGGCATATAGTATATGTAGTAGCTCTGGGGACCCTCATGGAGCTGGGGCCTGTGCTCTTGGTCACTGTGCATGCTTCTCTCCTGAATGTCAAGCCATCAAATGGACACATTTGGATGTAGCTAAACTGTATTTTCATGAGTGACAATTCAAGTGAATTGAGAAATATGACAGACTGAGCCTAACATTTTAGTGAGGTTCAATAACACTGGTTTTATTTTTTTTTATTTTTTTATTTTTTAAAATGTTTTTATTTTATTTCTAGGAGAGAGAGAGACAGCGTGAGCAAGGGAGGGTCAGAGAGAGAGGGAGTCACAGGCTGAAACAGGCTCCAGGCTCCGAGCTGGCCGTCAGCACAGAGCCCGACGCGGGGCTCGAACCCACGAACCGCGAGATCATGACCTAAGCGAAAGTCGGACGCTCAACCGACTAAGCCACCCAGGCGCCCCACTGGTTTTATTTTTTAAATTTTTTATGTTTATTTATTTTTGAGAGAGAGGGTGGGGGAAGGGCAGGGCAGAGAGGGAAGGAGACACAGAATCTGAAGCAGGCTCCCAGCTCTGAGCTGCCAGTACAGAGACTGACCTAGGGCTCAAACTTACGAATTGTGATTTCATGACCTGAGCCAAAGTCTGATGCTAAACTGACTGAGCCATGCTGGTGCCCCAACACTGGTTTGATTTTAGAAGCACACACATTTTTCTATTTAAAAAATTTCTCTGAGGGCTCTAAAGAATCAAGCACATTTTTTATAAAAGTGAAAATAGTGAAGATGTATTCCCGAGAAAAATGAAAATAGTTGGGATGCAAATGTGAAATTTTCTTGAAATCCTGGTACATGAAATTATGAAACTTTTGGGGAGCTACTATTTACTAAGTGCTTGCTATATACCAAACCAACTGGTTTACTAACCTTGGGTGAATGAATGAATGAATGAATGAAGAACGTATCAACAGTCCTATAGAATACTTACTAATATTTCCTTTTTACCAATGAGGAAATGGAGGCTTGGAAGGCTGTAAGAAGTCACCTCATCTGTTAATGTTGGAACAGAATTCAAACCCAAACTTTCTAATTCTATGAAATGTAAAAGAGATTCAAAACAGTGTGCTGGGAACAATCATATATCCTAAAAACCCTTCCGACTTAGGCCGGCTGATGGAGATAGCTTTTATTTTTTTTCCTTGAAGTTCCTAACTTCCCCCAGCGAGTGCCAATGTCCTCATTCATTTTCTCACGTTACTCATGTCTTTTACCCACAAAATTCTGGTTGAAATTAGTGGAATCTTCGTGCTTAAAAGCTTCTAATGACATAGAGAACTGGGAATACTAACCCAATGTTCTGATCTTTTTAAAAAGCCCAGACAGAAAAGAATATTGGCCCCAGCGGTCAAAACCCAGACAACTCCAGTTTTGATGGGACAGTTCCCAAAAAGTTCAGATGCTTCCCTGAACTTATCCAAACCTTGGGCGGTCTCCTGCTTTTCCGGAGGGAACATGCTTGGTGGATGATGCACCAAGTTTGAAACACATGGAGAATGCCCTCCATAGGGACTCTTGGGTCTTATGTGAGGTTAAATCCCAATTGCACATCAGGCTGCCATGGTATTTTCTCCCTGGAGAAATATAAGCAGGATTTGTTGTGTTGCAAATGAAATTTCAGCCACACAGCAAGCATGGAAGTTATATTAGATGAAATTATCAAACTTGTTTATGGTCTTTATTATTAAGCACGTACTACATGTCAGACACTTTCCTAGATGCTTCACCTATGTTATTTTCTTAATCTTTTCAGCAAACCTACAACATAGTTATAATCTCCACTTAACAAATAAGGAAGAAATTGGGGCACTTGAGTGGCTCAGTTGTTAAGCATCTGACTTCAGCTCAAGTCACGATCTCATGGTTGGTGAGCTTGAGCCCCACATCGGGCTCTGTGCTGATGGCTTGGAGCCTAGAGCCTGTTTCCAATACTGTGTCTACCTCTCTCTGCCCTCTTTCTCCCCGCCCTCCCCATGCATGAGCTGTCTATCTCTGTCTCAAAAATAAATATTAAAAAAAGAACAAAAAAAATAAAGAAAAAAATGAATAAGGAAACTGAAGATCAGGTTGATTAAGTAATATGTCCAGAGTCATATGACTTGTAGGTGGCCATTGAGATTGGTACCAATTCTGTCCATGTCCAAAACGTGTGCACTTGACCACTCCGTGATGTACCCTGATCCGCCCAGATCACCTGATCCACCCAGAAAGACTCATGAATTACACTTGTGGATGGATTGTGCCCTAGCTTTATTTCCATTTGACTGCAGCATCGCCTGGTCCATTCCAGAAGCAGAGACGGAAGAAGTGGAGCTGGATGGCACCCTCTGGTTCTCATATAGCAAACTTAGGCAACATGGCCAGGTTGCTAGGCAGAGGTCGCCAGCTTCAGGCCAAGTAACAGGAGTTAATGAGTTCCAAGGCAAAGCAAACCATGAGGTTTGCAAATCTATGAGGTTCTCAGAGGCTTGAACCTCTGAGAAGCCATCAGAAAAAGTTTGAAAGATAGACTAAGAAATTCATGAGTGACTTTAGAAATCAGAAATAAATCAGGAAGAAAAAATATAATCAATGTATAAGCCAATCCCATAAACATTAGACCCTCATAGAATCATTAAAAGTCCCCATAACTTAGGCCTGACTGAAACTGTGGTCTCTTCCTTGTAGTAATTTAAATCAACTATTTATTTTGGCTTCTCTGCTCAATGACTTGTTCTAATCGAAATGCTTTGATGAGATGTACAAAAGAATAAAAATATGATTGAGAAGCCAGAGAGTAATATCTTGGTTTAAAACAATTGTGAACATAAACTTTAATCTTTGGCCATGTTATAAGGGCCATTTTGACTGACTAGGGTAAAGACTTCTAAGGTCTTATTTTGAAAAGAATTTTGGATTTTAGAGTGGATGTAAATGCATTCTAACACTATCCCTATAGAACATATTTCCACCAAATATGTCTCTTATTGTGCTTATAAATCAATGTACATTTGATATCTAAAACTATATGTTTTGGAGGCTTCTCTAATAATCTTTGGCTTATAAGAAGTTAAGGTCAGCTTCATGCTGAGTTTGAGCAATACTCGTGGGACTTTTCCTACAAGTAAACCAGTATATTTCCCTCCTGCTTTACATGAAGTACCTCCATTAATCTACATAAAATTCATCTCTTGGTAGTGTGCTTACCTGAATTGGATATTATCTTTCTGAAGCCAATAGCAACAATAAATGACAAGTGTTAATATTTATTAAAATATTACTACATGTCAGGTATCCTCCAGCAGAACTATGTTTGTGGCCTGGCCAAGCTATTTGACTACCTGTGGGATCATGGACAAATTACTTATCTCTCAAATTATCAGTTTTCTTATCTACAAATTGGTGATAATAATACATTGGTTTGAAAAAGACAAATACCATATGATTTCACTTACATGAGGAATCTAAAAAACAAATGAACAAACAAAAAAAATCAAAAAGACTTTTAAATACAGAAAGCAAACTTAATGATTGTCAAACAGGAGGTGGGTGGGGAAGGTGAAATAAGTGAAGGGAATTGAGAGGTACAAAATTCCAGTGATAAAATAAATAAGTCAAGGATATGAAAAGTGCAGCATAGAGAAAATAGTCAATAATATTGTAATAATGTTGTATGGGTGGCAGATGGTGACTATGCTTACAGTGGTGAGCAGTGGGTAATGTATGGAAATCACCATGTTGTACACCTGAAACAAATAGAACACTATATGTTAACTATACTTCAATTTAAAAAATAGATGCAAGTGGAAATTGAAAACTAAAGGAGACTTAAAAGACTAAAAACCAAAAACCTAACATTTGTTTGTGCAGAAGAGTCAATGAGATAACATATGTTGCATTAATTTGCTAGGGCTGTCATAATAAATACCACAGAGTTCGTGGCTTAAACAAAGGAAATTATTTTCTCACAATTCTGGAAGCTAAAAGTCATTAATCAAGGTATCAGCAGGGTTGATTTGTTCTGAGGCCTCTCTTCTTCACTTATAGATGGCTGTCTTCCCTCTGTGTCTTTACATGGTCTTTTCTCTGTGTGTGTCTGTGTTCTAATCTCTTCTTCTTTTACACAAGACCAGTCAGATTGAATTAGGCCTATCCTAATGACCTCGTTGTAACTTAATTATCTTTTTACAGGCCCTGTCTCCCAATAGAGTCACATTCTGAGGTACTAGAGGTTAGGATTTCAACATATGAATTTTAGGGGGAAAACAATTAATCCTAAAACATATGTGAAATGCCTAGAACATTGCACACTTTCAGTAAATTCTGGCTCCCTTCTCCTCCCCACTTCTGGTGTAAAGAAGACACAGAGCATGTAACACATGCTCTTTGAGTGGATTGTTCAGATTCTTTAACAGATACAAAAATAATCCCATTTAAAATGGGATGCCCATTGCTGCTCATTGGAAGGCCTTTAGTTTAAAAACAGAGGCAAACTAGACTTCACTTTACATCTCGAAAAATACACATCAAGGTACAAAGAGGTGTTTTTACTTCCTGAGCTCTCAGCTCCCAATGACTTAACTTCTAATCAAGGGCAAGGAAAACACTAGAATATGGTGACAACGATGATGATGTGACAGGGTGATAACAGCAGCTCACATTTACTGGGGACATAACATATGAAGCCTTTCAAGTACATTCTCCCATTTGATCTACCACAGCTTCTACAAATGATTAGCTGTGTGTGGTCTTTCAAATAAACTGAAGATGTGTGTCTGTGTGTGTGTGTGTTTAAGAAGAAAACATTAGGAATTTCTACATGAAGAAAGCATAAAATCAGTGTTGATTTCATGAGAGGACCCACCAACCCAGACGATCATTGTCACTCTAACTGGTTTTGCTGATATTTAAGGACACATACATCTGTCTGAATTGACTAGAAAATGCTGACATCCACTTTTGGAACTGGAGCCTGTTCTGGAGTACAGAGATTCCTTGATAGGTGTTGACTGACCAGGAGAGCTGAAGATAACCTGCTTTCAAGTCCTTCTCTACCTAGCACACTGCTCTGCATGGTATAAAGACAAATAAATATTCGTGGAATGAAAGATGGACCACCCTACTGGACTTTCGAGTTGCTCTCTCTTTTCAGAATCAGCATGGCTAACAGCTCTGATGGACTCACTGATCAAACTGATCTGTGCCCCTTTTCTGGACACTCAAGAGACCCCTAAGAACTCATTGCTGAAGAATGAGGGAGATCGCCACTTGGCTCCTTTGTAATTTACTATCAAGTGCTTTAGGGGTTTTAAGCAATAGTCTTAGTCATGTGAACATATCTGTAAAACAATTGTTGGGAAAGCGGAAAGAGCAAATGTTGAAATTCGCAAATTTTTATTTAGTGGCATTTCTACATCCACCTCCCAAGAGAGACAGATGTGGCAGCTGCCACTGACAGTGATAGAAACACACATTTATGTTGCAAATCATAGAAACATTAAGGCCATCATAATGCCTGTTGAATTCTACTTTGTCTACTTCTGTCAGAAGAGGCAGGCTGCTTCTTCCTCATTTAGAGGAACCAATGCAACCACCCATTAAAAAGGGTCAAGTAGGCATTGCTTTTGGTAACTCTTCCAGACTTGAACAAAGGCATAGAGGAGACAGATGCATGCAGGATGCACTCAGAGAGCTGCTTTCTGTCAGCTCACTCTGGACATGATCAGGCCTGCGGGCAGGGCTTTTGAGTTTCTGGCCTGCTGTCAACCCCATTGAGAAGCAGCTTTGGCTGGGTCATACATAACATTTTTTCTGTCTGAAGGATGACCTGGTTAGCAAAGGACAAATAGTAGAACTCCCAAAAAATAATTAAGTCTTTGGACCCCTTTCTGCAAACACAAATCTGTGTGAGGTTTTCTGGAGCAAATGCTGTAGACTGCATTCCAAAGGCCAAAAGGCAAAACACCACACTGGCCAGTAACCCATGTTCTCTCCATAAATAGCACCATGTCTTTCTGAAGCAATGAGACAGAATGTTAGACAGTCCCATTTGTGGTACCAGCCGAATGGAAGCTTTAACTAACAGACACGAATATGACCAAGACAACAACAGGGATGGACAGAAGATGAACTCAGTCAATGCACAGTCTGAACAAGTCACTTAACTACTTGGGGCCTCAGTCTCCTCAGCTCTAAAGTTAGGCTAATAACTCTGTTCTATAAGGCAATCCATTGTAACCAGAACACATTCCCTGAGAACCTACCACCTGTGCGGTATCATGCTAATGGCTGGTGGTGATGATCAAATAAAATGTGAGGACCCAGCTGAGCAACTGCTTCATAAAAGCCTTTCCACAAATGTTTGCTGACTATGGAGAGGGGTTGGGAAAGGAGGAAGCCATGGGCTTCCTTTGAAAATGTGGGTATTTATTCAGATTCCTGAATTATGTATTAAAATATTAAAAATTGCTTTCTTCTATTGGAATAATGATTAAGCACTAGAAACAGACAACCAAGACCCTACAAACAGAGAATTATGACAGGAACAGTGAATTCTGTTCCAGCTCAGGGGAACCTTGACTGAGCTTTAACATATGTGAATAGACTCTCTGGAGACCCCATGGCTTCAAATCTAGGTCTAAGTAGGTAAAGAGTGGAGGGGAAAGGTGCCAGGGTGGGGGTGGGAGAGTGATGAAAGGGGCAAAGTAATATATTACAATAAAAAGTATAGGCTAATTCCTAGGAACAAACTAACATATGTTTATCCTGTGAGAAGCCTTAGTAATTTCAGTGGCTGGCTGGAGGGAGGGGAAAATTGAGCTAGTGTTAATCATGTTCCCAAGTTCAACTCTGGCTTCTAACAAAATAGATAATAACTGGTAACACCATTCCTGATCCTCACAACACCCAGGGTCAAGACCTGGCTGAAATTACCAACAGGATTCCAGACTAGTCCTGAAAACATGTGCATTTAAGCTTATTCTGTAATGCATGCTACATGTAGAAATGGATTTTTCTCAATCTAATTTTAAGAAAATCTGAGCTTAATAAGAGTAACTGGGTGCTTTAGATAATCCCATACTTTCTTTCTAAGGAGAAGCATTTTGTGGCAAAAACCTGCCAATGGCACTAATCACACCTATCTCAAGCCCAAGTTTGGATAGTAGCTTTTTAAAAAATTTAATAGAGAAACAGAAATCCTTCTTAACTACCATGTACCCCCTCGTTGCCTTTTCCTGGTGTTTTCTGATCTCTTTTGGCATTATTGTGCTCCTCTAAGGGTTAACAGAAGGTTAACAAAGATGGCCTTGGGGAGGTGGAGGAGTTGGTGCTTCAAAACATCTCCTGGGCAGGGACTACAGATGGCAGGTCAAAATTGACATCACTCTTCAGCTGCCTGGTATGCACCTTTCGAAACCAGGCACACCCATGCTAAAATAACAAATTGGCCCCTATTCAGGGAAAATCACAAATGTGTTTCTTCTTCCAATGATATGTGTAGTAGAAGCAAAGGGTGGAGGTTGAGTATGGAGAGAGTAGAAGAGGAGGTAAAGGCAAACCAGAGCATCCAATGCAACCATTCTGTGAGGAGACCCTCCAAATGCTGGAATGTCTTCCATGCAAAGATGCTCGGGATGAGTCCACTTTTAGCCCAGGAGAAATGAATCATCAACAGGGCAAAAGGTTTAAAGAGAAAAAAAGTATAATTCCAAGTATGCAGTGTTGTCCACATCCAAAACTTCTAGGTCAAATACAATGAAGAATTGATGTGGGAAAAAGAAAGCAGCCTGGGCTCTCTGTGCTCTGGGTTGGCTGGCAGCTGTCCTCATCCTCACTCTACTGATGTCCTGGCCCTGTTGGTGGGCTATGGGAGGAAAGCTCAGACCTTGTACCTCTTGATGCTTGAGGAATGCAGGATGGGGAGTTTCTGACTTGTATACTCTTCAAGTAAAGGGGATATTACCTTTTCTATGATGGAGATGATGATAATAAAACATCTCCAAAAAGAATAGGGGCATGCACAGGCTTATATATTTCCCCAAGCTCTGTGGAAGGCGAGAGGGTTAGAAACAGTAAAATCTTGTTTGCTCATGCAGCTCTGAGTAACTTAAGGGGGAAAGAGCTCAGAAAATAATTGATTAGATGCCAATTCACATAGCTCACTTAGTCTGCTTTTTATTATCAGTATTTCTTTAAAAGGCTAATAGATCCTGTTCTTGACAAGCATGAAGCCAGAAGGTGGGCTCTTATCCAGTGTTTTCATTTTTCAGCCCTCAAGAGGCAATGATTAGATCTTACTATTGAATGCACAAACCACACTCACTGTGTGAACTTTCTGAGAGTGCTCCCCACCTAGGGATTAAAAAAGTAGAGAAGTTTTATTGGAAGGATTGTAAAAGGAAGAGGGAAGAGCGTTCTGAGTCTCTTTGGGCCAAATGATTAGGGATGAGTTGACTTTCTTATGATCACTCTAAATCTACTCTCCCAGGGAGGAGGGAAACCTAAGAAGACTGGACTTCAGTGATTTAATTCCAGGTCTAAGAATAGCCAAACCTGGGCTGGAGAAGAGCAGGCAAAAGTCAACCACTGAAAGAGCATTTGCAAAGTAAGCAAAGTCCTATGAATTCCAGGTAATTGCTGTCAGTGGAGTTTCTCTCTTCCACATCTCATAAACTATAACTGAACTTAGGAGAATACGCCAATCAATGGATTCTCTCCACCGATTACATGATCTAAAACTGAGCTACAAGGAGCCACATGATTAAAATGTGTTTCCAGTCATAACTTCATGGCAATGCTTTTCAGGGCATTGTCTGGTCCAGTAAACACTGGACACATTTTATTCATTACAACACAGTCAATATCAAGTTGCCACACACTGTATCTGTGTCTGTCATGTAACTACCCTCAACATACAATAACTGCAGCACTCTCTTCTTCATAATGGGTTTGATTAGTGAGTTTCTGGTATGCCCTTGGGGATCAGCTGTCCACTTCTTTCACAGGTCCAGTGAATGAAAAGAGAAAAGATCTTTTCTCCAAGGAAGAAGACATACCAAGTGAATGGATGACCTAAAGCCTAACTCCTGGGAATCCCTAAAGAATCCCAGTTCCTTCTGATAGCAGACTCTTCCTGTGAGGTGCTGGAAGGGGGACTGGGCTAGATCTCCTTTCTAATATTTGGTTGGTTAAATTAAAATGCCTTTTAATATTTACAGAATAGTATTGAGAACATAGCCTCCATTATAACTGATATGTAGAAATGACAACATAGATGAGTCCAGATATGAAAAAGGCAACACACAAATCAGTCTTCTTATTTTAAGTGTGCATTCAATGTTGCCTGTCAGTGCCATTGTGCACTAAAGGTGAGCCCATTTGTGTTCCCTGGGGGTCATGAGAAACAGGTGGGTAACACTCAATCCCAGGGCAGGTGACAGGTGAAGGGATAGAATGCAAACCCATCTTTTCCATTCTGTGAGGGGTGACATGCCATGAATAGCTTTTTCCCCAGAGTATGTCACAAATACATTAATTTTTTAAGGGAGGTTAAACCTGTTTGAGCCTTGGAAAATTTGTCACTATAACCATAGTACAGTCAATATGGAACCCAAATATCATTGTACTCTATTATTTTGCTTTGTCTACTGTGTTTTCCCCATGGCTCTTACTACAGAAATGCTCGGCCAAGTTCTCATTCTTTGCCACTCAATGGGATGCATGTATTTGAAGGCTGATAGGCAGCTGGGAAAGGTAGCTGTCACACATTTATTAAGTTTAAAGAGTTGACATCATCATGTCAACTACTAACACTTGGTATTAAACATTTTTCCTAATGTTCTAATTTAAGGCCTTTTATTGGATAGGGTTTGTTCATTACCTCCATGGGGTCTGTTGTTTTCTCATTCTCTTGGCTGACTTACCTTCACCCCCTGGACACTTGGGAACACACTCCCAGCTGGGTAGAGAGGCCTCTAAGAACTTCCAGATTTAGAATGAGTATGTCCTCCACAGAAAAGTAATTAAAATGTTCCAGTGTAGCTCCTCTGAGAGAGCTAGAAGCTCTCAAGTTCTCTCCTGCTAGTTTATCAAAAAACTCCTGGGTGGACATTGAACACCATTAACAGTGCCAAACATAGAATGTTTTTTTTTAATAGAAATAATATATGCATTTATTAAGACCAAATGAAAGTCCACTATTCTCTTTTTAGACATTTTGATTGGATGGTGTGTGTGTGTGTGTGTGTGTGTGTGTGTGTGTGTGTGTGTGTGAGAGAGAGAGAGAGAGAGAGAGAGAGCCACCCCATATGAGAGCCAGATCGTGTCCTGATCTAATGGGAAGTCCATGTTGTATGCTATTTTTCAAAGAGGTGCAGTAAGAATCCCTGAGAATTCACCAGTCCCTTCTTATTTTTATCATTTCACAGTAATTTTCAGAAGTGGCTTACTAAGAGCATCTCATTTAAGCCCAGGAGTAAGTTAATATATCAAGAGAAACATTCAAAACCTTGATGCCTTTTGTTTGTAATTTCCTTGTGTGTTTTATGTCCCCCAGAGCAGATAAACAAGGGGTGTTCACTAATTAGAGTCAGAAACCTCTCAACCCAAAATGTCTGGAAAATCCTGTGTTCTGTTAGTTCTAATATACATGCATCAGCCATAAGGGATGTCTAATAGTGCAAGACAATAAAATCCCTTCATGTTTTCTGTTTTAGGGAAATCCTGCATGGTTGCACTAGGGTCATAAAAAATTACTAATGTGTTTTCTCATGGCACTGAGCCATAACATAAGGCCCTGTGCACTGGTATTGTAAGCAGCCTGTAATCACAAACAAATGTATTCCACCAACAGATGAGATGTTATATGAGAAAGTGTGAGAGGTTAGAGTTTGAGCCTTGGTGTCAGCTATGAAGCAGGTCCCTCCATAGTTGAAGACCCCAGAGGCCATGCAAATGAAAATGACAGTGCCTGGGAGATGGGGGTGGGAAGGGGGATGCCAAGAGAGATGAGGTCATCAGAAAGAACATCCAGCTTCCCTCTGAATGGAAAATAAAAAAAGGCTTCAACTCTGGCGCTATCAGGACTAAGAAAGGAGGTGGAGTTTGTAGGCCAGGTTGAGGGAGACTTGGGAATCCCCATGAGAAAGAGACAAGTGACAGGATGGGAGATGGGTAGCCAGACACGGAGCCAGCAGTCCTGGAGCCTGCCTTGAATCAGCAAATAAAATGGGTTGTCTGCTTCTGTCACCACTTATCTGATGTGTTCAATGTGAGTTTAGAGCATGAGGAGGCAGACTGTTAACATGATGCCAAGGCTTGCCCCCCACTACAGGTCTGGTTTGGAAGGACATTCAGGGCTACTTTCATAGACCAAATATCATTGGCATCCTTCCATGCAGATGAAAGGCAACTCTCATAAAGAAGTTGTTGTGCTTTATCTTAGTCTCCAAAAGGGAAGTTTTGAGCTGTGAACAGTGACATTTCTCCAGGTGAGTTCCTGTGACAAGTAGGAATGTTTTCCAGAATTCTCAAATGTGGGAGGAAGAAAATCCATAGGAGCAATACAATCAGATTACTCAGAAGTAGTGCATTTATCCAGAAATGATGTTGTGCCTTGGAAACGTACTGGTTAAAAATCCTGGCTCCACTGCTCCCTAACTGATTTTGAGCAAATTATTTATGCTCTCCAAACTTTGGTTCCCTCTTCTGAAAACAGGGAGAGAAATAGCTGCCTTAATGATTGTTGTAAAAATAAATCTCCCACTTTAACCACTACTTTTATGCCAGCAACTTCCAGGTCTTTTCTCTCCAGCCCAAATTTATTTTCCAAGTTTCACGTCCATACACTCTATCCCATGTCCCACAGGCTTTTCAAAACCAAATGTTCCAGACGG
Source organism: Crocuta crocuta (assembly GCF_008692635.1). Classification (NCBI taxonomy): domain Eukaryota; kingdom Metazoa; phylum Chordata; class Mammalia; order Carnivora; family Hyaenidae; genus Crocuta; species Crocuta crocuta. Next base: position 13,676,384 of record NW_027532249.1, read on the forward strand.
AAACCATCATCTTTCTTCTTTCTAACCTCACAGATCTGTTTTCTACTCAGTTAAAGATGCCATCAGGTGTCGCCAGAAAACTTATCTCTCAAATTTCTTTCTCCCTGTCACCACTCTCTAATCAAATAAACTGCCAAGTTTCAGCTCTTGATTCCAGCTCTCTTGAAGCTTAGTAGTTATATCTCCATCTCTAGTTTGGGTGCCTAGATCATTGTAAGAGTCTTCAGTCCTTAAGGTTGGCCCATTTTCCACAATCTATCCAGAGACATCTTTGGGAAGAGCAAGTCTTTTTGGTTTACTCCCCTCCTTACACAGCCTCTCACTGCCTTTCCAGTGCCCCCAAGGCTGGATATCTACCCTCTCCTGTGCTGCCACCATACCTTGTAATCTCTTTATCACAAGCACATAGACCTCACAATACTGGACTATCCCGCAACTGTCGGTCTCCTCTACTAGACAGTAAACTCTTTAAGGACATGAATCTTCTTTAAAGGAAGGAAGAAAGGAAAGGAATAATGTGACATGTTAAGCACCTAGCACAGAATCAGTCACATAAGCACCTAACACAGAATCATTGTACCTAAGCACCTAGCACAGAATCACATACCAATAAATGCTAGTCTCCACTCTATACTGATTATACTGATAAAATACACACCTTTACTTTTCCTAACTGGGGCAAATAATTACTTTTTCACATTCAGCAAAGTGGTGAAGTCTCTTCACATCCAGGTATGCTAAATTTCTATAGTCCACCAAGTGTCCTCCAAACTCAGCAGCCTATGTTATTTTCAGAAGCCTCCAGATTGAAGGTTTTGTTTGTCTGATAAGGTCTTTATTCTCCTTCACTTTTTAAAATATTTACTAGACTTTATTTTCTAGAGCATTCATGGGTTTACAGAAAACTTGAGTGAAAAGTACAGAATTCTCATATACCTCCTTACTTCTCAACCCCACACACAGTCTCCCCTACTATTAACATCTTGCATTAGTGTGGTACATCTATTACCATTAATGGTCCAATGTTGATACGTTTTTATTAACTAGTGTCCATAGTTTACATTAGGATTCACTCTTTGTATTGTACAAATTTGAAAGTTTTGACAAATGTATGACATGGATCCACCACTATGATATCAGATAGAATAGTTTCATTGTCCTAAAAGACTCCAGTGTTCCATTTATTTATCGTTCTCTCCTTACCCTTTCCCACATTTTCAAACCCTTGGCAACCACTGATATTTTTATTGTCTCTATAATTTTGCCTTTTCCAGAATGTCCTACAGTTGGAATTATACAAATGTAGACATTTCAGATTGTCTTCTTTTACTTGATAATTAGCTTTTAAGATTCCTTCCTATCTTTTCATGGCTTGATAGCTTATTCCTTTTTATCACTGAATAACATTCCATTTTCAGGATGTACTACAATTTGTCCATTTGCCTGTTGAAGGACATATTGGATTCTTTCAATTGGGAGCAATTATGAATAAATATTTATGTGAACACTTCTGTGTGGATGTGAGTTTTCAACTTATTTGTGTAAATATAAAGGAGCATAATTGGTGGATCATATGGTAGACTATGTTTAGCTTTGTAAGAAACTGCCAAACTATCTTCCAAAGTGGTTGTGCTATTTTGCACTCCCACCAGCAATGAGACTTCCCGCTGTCCCACATATTTGTCAGTATTTGGTGTTGTCAGTGTTTTGAATTTTTGCCATTTAAATAGGTGTTTAGTAGGGTCTCATTGTTGTTTTAATTTGCAATCCTGTAAAGATACAATACTGAGCATCTTTTCACATGCTTATTTTCTGTCTGTATATCATCTTTGGTGAGGTATTTGTTCAGGTTTTGGCCTACTTTCTGTTGTTGTTGTTGTTGTCCAAGGTTTATTGAAGATATTACAGCCCAACAGAAAGATTCAAACAGATCCACGTGGTGTTTTGAAATTCATCCAAACTGTAGACTGAATGAGCTGTAGATTGGACAGACTGCCAAAGTCCAAGAGTTTCAGCATTTCCTTAGTGTCAGAATTTACTTCAATGATCTGCTGATCCAGGGCTGAGACCTCAGGAACATAATTCTTTCTCTTCCTCCTGCAGCTTGGTGAGATCCCTCTCACCAGAACTCTCTGAATCTGCTTCATTAGTGGTGTAGCTTAGCCTACTATCTTGCTGCAGAGTTTCTTGCTGGGAATAATGGTGATTTCCTCGCATATGTGCTCATTGGTGTGGAAGTACTTCCAGGAGTGTATAGTACTTCTCAGGGATGACCTGGGTGGCCTTCTTCATGGTTTTGGTGTTGAAGGGTATGGCAAAAGAGCAATTCTGGCCAGTTTTTTCATTGGGTTGTTTGTTCTCTTATCATTGAATTTTAAGAGTTCTCTGCATATTTTGGCCACAAGTCTTATCAGGTGTGTGTTTTACAAATATTTTCTTCCAGTCTGTGGCTTGTTTTTCACTCACATAATCTTCTTCACTTTTTTTTAAGTTTATTTATTTTGAGAGAGATGAAAAGAGAGAGTGAGCGGGGGAGGAGCAGAGAGAGAGCGGAAGAGAGAATCCCAAGCAGGCTCTCTGCTGTTAGCACAGAGTCTGATGTGGGGCTCTGTCTCATGAACCACAAGATCACAATCTGAGCAGAAATCAAATTGGATGCTTAACTGATTGAGCTGCCTAGGCACCACATCCTTCACTCTGAATGACAGTTTTGAGACATATAGAACTCTATGTTGGTGGGGTTTTTTCTTTCAACATTAAAATTTTTTTTAATGTTTATTTATTTTTGGGAGACAGAGAGACAGAGTGCAAGCAGGGGAGGGGCAGAGAGAGAGGGAGACACAGAATATGAAGCAGGCTCCAGGCTCCGAGCTGTCAGCACAGAGCCTAACATGGGTCTCAAACCCACTAAGCGCAGGATCACAATCTGGGCTGAAGTCAGACACTTAAGCTTAACTAACTGAACCACCCAGGTGCCCATCTTTCAACATTTTAAATATTTCACTCTTTTCTCTCGTTGGTTGCATGGTTTTTGATGAGAGGCCCAATGCAATTCACATTCTTCCTCCCCTCTATATAAGGTGTTTTGTTTCTCTAGCTTCATTAAGGATGTTCTCTTGGTCACTGATTCTCTGAAATTTGAATACGATATGCCAAGGTGTGTATGCCTTTTGATATTTATCCACCTGATATTCTCTCAGCTTTCTGAATCTGTGGTTTGGTGTCTGTTCTTGGCCATTATCATTTCAAATATTTTCTCTACTCCAGTCTCCCTTTCTTCTCCTTCTGATATTTCAACTATGCATAAGTTTCATCGTTTGTAATCCTCCCACAGTTCTTGGATGTTCTGTTTTATTTCATTTCCACTTGTTTTTCCTCTATGCATCTCAGTTTGAAAAGTTTCTATTGACACAGCTGAAAGCTCACTGATTCTTTCCTCATTCATATCCAGTCTACTTATGATTCCATTAGAGACAGTCTTCACTTCTATTACAGTGTTTTTTATATGTAGCCTTTTTTTTTATTCTTTCTTGAGAGCTTTCCTCTTTTTGCTTTCATTAACCACTTGTTTTGCATGTTGACTATTTTCTTCCATTAGAGCCTTTAACATATTAAACATAATTATTTTAAATTTCCTGTCTAGTAATTCTAGTAACTGTGTCATATCTGTGTATGGTTCTGACACTTGCTCTCTTTCTTCAGGCTTTTTCTGTTTGTTTGTTTGCCTTGTAATTTTTTGCTGAAAGCCTCACATGATGTATCAGGTAATAGGCTGTTAGTGTGAGATTTTATGTTAATCTAGCTAGGAGCTGGGCTATGTTTAATGTTTGCTGGAGCTGTAGGTGCCAGAGGCTTCAAAGTTCTCTTACATCCTTGTTTTAGCTCCCTTGTTAACTTTGGGCTTTCCTAAGTACTTCACCTTAGAGGAAACCTGTCTCTTAGAACTCTTTGAGCTGTAGGCCCCTGTTATTACACTGAAGCCCTGTTGGTGGTAGTAGTGGGGGGGTAATGGGAGGGGAAGCATTCTATAATCTTATTACTAAACCTCAGTCTCTTAGTGGGCCTTTGTCCCTGGGCAATGCCCTTCACAGCTATCTTAGCTATCTTACTTTTCTCCTTTGATGAAACAGGCTAGAAAGGAGTCTATGAAAATTAAGTGTAGGGCAAAACTGTTTGGGGCCTTAGTGTATATCATCTGCTGCTAGAAGCAGTATTGGGATCATAGGTGTTGAAAAGAGTGAGAAAGACAAATATTTCATGAGACCTAACTCTGAAGAAAGGCTGGAGATTCTAGAATTGACTCAAGCAGAATTTAGAGCAAGAGTGTGGTGGCTGGGGTGATAACATGGTGATATTCACTGGCTCATGTTTCCTCTGTGGGTTAAAGAATGAACAGGGAAGATTTGGACTAGAAGACAAAATGCAGGTGAAATTAGTAAGGAAGGTTTAGATGATTCAAGGATTGAGAGAATGAATGAGTCAACTAGACAGAAACTGTAGGTTATATAAATCATGGTCAGTGAGCTAAACTACATTAAAGTACTGTGAGTAACCATGTGCATCAACTATAACAGAGGCTGGCATGAGTCTGTGACTAGTAGAAACCAGCCCATTAGAGTACATTAAGCATAGACATTGCAGATCCGTCCTGGTTGTTTTCCTGACATGCAGGGCAAGAAGGATATAACTGAGAACTTTCCCCAGCAGCATAGCATACAGATATTTAAATGTTATTTGGAGCATATCATGATCTTAAATTAGCAACTAATATGCCCAATTGACACCTTCAATCCAGCTGGAAGCCCCATTCTCTTCCTATCCTAGACTAACCAGCCCATATTTGCTCAAGGTCAAGAGCAGGGAAAAAGAATGACTCCTCGTTTTTCAAATAGTTTGTTTTTTATAATGGAAAAATCCTGCTTCAGTCTCATTGCTTTATAGTTATCTCTGAGTACAGGCCAACTCTAAGATTTATTTACATTTTAGTAAAGTAGTTTTCCTCTTTAGAAACAACAGACTATACTATGGTGAAGAAACCACATGATGGAGGGAGAACAGAGCAAAGTAAACGGGAAGGGACAGCTGTACTGGGGTACAAGGACAGGCTGTGTACATTGTCCAAGGACATGCTTATTCATTATATAAGGACATGATGTATAAGGGAATTGAAACAAAATAAAGCAAACAATACAGCTTCTTGTTCTTTGGGGTGGTATAAACAGATAAGTGATCATGGAAATAGTTTCCTCAGAGCCTTGTGTTTGAGCTTTACTTAATATTTGTTTCATCACACAGCCTTGGAGCAAGATATGACCATTCATTCAAAATACTTACTAATATTTTCTAGACTATTATGTGCCAAACATTATTCTAGGTGCTAGGCGTACAGCAATGAAGAAAAGACACACACAAAAATTCCATGTATACATGGAGCCTACATTTTGTGACTGAGAGGGAGAACATCAGTAAACAAGTAAAATAAATAGTATATTGAAGTTGGTCCGAGGGTTGTGGGTTATCATTAAGCTAATAAATAGTATATTGAATGATGATATGTGCTATAGGAAAAAATTAAACAGGAAAAGGGAAGAGAGTGCTGGGATGAGAGGTATGGTTGCAATTTTAAGTTGGTTGGGGAAGATTTCTAACCAGGTGATATTTGAGCAAAGACCTGAAGGCGGTGTGGGAGTGAGCCACATGGTTCCATGGAGGGAGAACATTGCAAACAGAGGGAGTAGTTAGTATAAAATTCCCAAGGCAGGAGCATTCCTGGAATGGTGGGGAAACAGAAAGCAGGTGTGTGGCTGGAGAGGCATTAGAATAGAAAGAACATAAAGAAGATGAAATCAGAAAACTTTTAGGTGCCAGGTCACGGAAAGCCTTGTAAATCATTGTAAGGACTGTCTTTTACCCTAAGTGAGATGGGGGTTATTGGAGAATTTTGAACAAAGAGATGATATGAAATGATGTATTTTAAAGACTCACTCTGCTGTGTTATGGGTGTATTTTAGAGTTACAAGGGAAGAAGCAGGGGGAAAGCTACTCGTACCTTCCAGGAAAGAGACATGGTGACTTGCCTAGGGAAGAAGTAGTGGAATTGGTGAGAGGGTTCACATTCTGGATACATTTCAAAGACAAAGCCGACAGAATTTTCTAACAGATAGGATGTGAAGTGTGAGAGGAAAGAGGAATCAACAATGAGTCCAAGTTTTTAGCCTGAGCAACTGAAAGGAAAGAGTTGCATTTCTTGAGGTGGGGAAACAGGATCACAACAGGTGTGGAGGAATGGTCATGAATTTGTGTTGGCTTCCAAATGTTAGGGTATTGGGCAGATGAAGAAGAACCAGCAGAGGACAATGGAAAGGAACAGCCAGGGAGGTAGCAGGAAAGTAGAATGTGGTGCCCCAAAGAGATCAAGTAAAGAAACTGTTTCAAGGAGGAGGGGTTGATAAACTGTGTCAACTGTTCAGATAATGCAAGTAAAAATGAGGACTGAGTACAAACCTGTGGATTTAGCCATGGAAGATATGGGCAACCCTAACAATTGCAGTGTCCATGATCATGTAGGGTAATACTTTAAGCAAGAAAAGAAAAATAGGCTGCATATAATTCCAGGTTGAGAAATGAGGAAATGGGGTCATTGTCAAAAGGTTGAAGTCTACTTGGCAAGTTCTCTGAATGGTAAAGGTGTGACTTTGGCCCTATCTCATCTCCATGCTCAATCATTGCTCATTAATTATGGTTCACCTCTGGCTGGTGAGTTCAAGGATAGGGTCCATGTCCTCACAATGTAACCTTGAACCATGCCCAAAATTACTTAGATTTTCTCACTATGAAAATAAATATAATGGTTACCACTAAACTAAAATATCAAAGCCTGGGAATTGCTGGCCTGAGGGAACAATGCTGGCACTAGATTTTCTGAAAAGGAAAGCCACATTCCACAACTACCTTGAAGTCTTTGGAAATGGAACAATTAAAAAACAGAGAAAAAGAAAAACTGCCAATCCAAATGCACAGGGTGGATTAGATGGCTCCTGTATAACTAGGGGCTTTCTGATAAGAATGGACATTCCTCACTAGTGTAATCACCTGCTGCCATTTGTAATTCAGGAAATGTTTTCTAGCAAGTGAATAAATGAAATGAATCGATGAATAGGATTCATTAGTTATAATTCAATGGCTTTCCCTGACTCATCTGACTACATGCTAATCATTATTTCTTGTTTTTTTGGCCCTACCAAACTCGACTCTATGTTCCTTGAAGACTATATCAAGACTTTTATTTCTCTCTATTCTTTACCACACTTGTTTTAATATTAGATCTATTCCTTAATGTATCAGCCATGATTCTCCAGAGAAACAAAACCAATAGGATATATGTTATAAGAAGAGATTATTATAGGAACTGATTCACATGATTATGGAGATTGAGAAGATACGTGATATGCCCTCTACCAGCTGGAGAACCAGAATCTGGTGGTATAATTCAGACAGAGTCTGAAGGCCTAGGAATCAGGAACACCAACGACTGAGGGCAGGAGAAGATGAATGTGTCAGCTCAAGCTGACAGAACTTGCCCTTCCTCTGCCTTTTTGTTCTATTCAAGACCAAATAGATTGGATGATGCCCACCCTTATTGGTGAAAGCAGTCTTCTTTATTCAGATATGGATTCAAGTGCAAATCTCTCTGGACACATCCTTGCAGACACATCCAGAAATAATGTTCTACCAGCTGTCTGAGCTTTCTTCAGTCGAATCAAGGTGAAATTAACCATTATAATATATTCTATTTGACAGAAGAAAAAAATTTTCTTAAGAAACTGAACTAACTCAAATCAAGGAAATAAATTCAATTTAAAATACTCCTGACAAAGAGACAAAAGAAACAATCCAAATAAACCTTACCAAACTCAGGTTACTATGGTTTGTAAAATTTAATAAACTGGAGCCATATTTGTCGTGCCTTCCTCAGATGTTTTGCTATTAAACACCCTCATTAGAAGGTTTCTACCATCAATCACAAACTATTACTTGCTATCACCAATCACTGGTAAAGGACTCTCCAGGGCTACAACTTCGTAAGGGCTACAAGAACCCTGCATAACTGTCCGCTGTGATGTTTTCTGCCAGAGAAGCTGGTGATTTCTTGGTTGCACATACTTTGGGGTATCCCAGTGGGATGATGTGATTTTAGCTGAGCTTCCCCCCCCACACACACAGCATGACTCCATATGTACCACAGGAGATCTTAGCTAGCATTCATTCTTGCTGTTCACCCCAAAATAAGTTTATATCATTGCTTAGGTCACTAACGAAAGACAGACAAATGCTGACAGGTTTGATGGTGGTCAATCCTAGTCAAAATTACTCAGCTCATAATTACTTATTCATATTCAAGATATGAGTTATTATAACTGTGATCTTCAGCAATGGCATTGATAATAGGAAGGTTACTTTTGAAAAGCAAAATGTTAAATGCTTTGTGATTTAACATTTGGGATCTTCCTTCCTTGCTGAATTAGTAAAGCAAACATTGTGAACTTTAAAACAACAGTGATGTGTATTTGGAAGTAGAATGTTACTCTTTTCTGTTTTCCTCTGCTATGCTATTGGAAACGTACTAGAGGTTGTAGCAGAGCTTCCAAAATAAACTTGATCTTTAGAGTTTTACAATGATAGGTGAACATCACAAAGTTCAGAGATTCTGTCCAAATGGAGAATTAATGTTCTCGTGACAATTTTCTGTACCTCCAAGTAAAGAAGGTATTGAGCTGACATTTTTACAACAATGGCGATTTCTTGACTGTTTCGGGCTGATAGGACATTACACAAAAAGAACACATTTTCTCAACAACCATTCATCCGTTCAACAATTCATTGTAGTTCCTAGTGTTTTGCCCGAGCCTAAATTATAACACTGAAAATAAAAAATATGGTGCTCAGATTTGGAAAGTGGGATATGAAAGTCCACTCTTTATAGAGTTGGTACCTTGACATACCCAGTCCTCTTTTGTTCATCTGTTTTTGATAGAGGCCATCCTCCAGAACATTCCTAGGTTGTCACCTAAGCTCAACAATGAGAAAGGCAGATTCCATAGCCAGGGCTTATTAAGAAAGGAGGAGGGATTTCCTATTATTATTCTTTGTAATATATATATATATAATGTATAAAACAATACACACAAAACAAAACAGATGTCACTGTAAGATTTTTTATAACAATGAGATCAAATCCTGAAATAAAATTCAAAAGGCCAAGCCAGTATTCTTCTAGATATTGGAATACACTATTGGGATCTCAGAGCAATGATAATAATGACTAAAATTGTAGGACAACTAGTCCTTCACAATACACTCACATGTTCACTGTTTACAGAGGTAACAGCTTTGTGAGAAGGATGGAACAGGAATAAATGCCCAGCACAGAGCTCTGAGGTTGAGTCTTTACCACCACACAGACAGCAAACTGCAGAGCTAGGACCTAAGTCATGACTTCCAGCTCTTTTTCTTTTAAATTTATTGTATTTATTTATTTTGAGAGAGAGAGAGAGCAGGGGAAGGGGAGAGAGAGAGAGACAAAGAGAGAGAGAGAGAGACCCGATGCAGGGCTTGAACTCAGAACTGTGAGGTCATGACGTGGGCTGAAATCAAGAGTCAGACGCTTAACTGACTGAGCTACCCAGATGCCCCAATTCCAGCTTCTAATCTGTATCATTAGTCTACCTCTGGGAAGAAATCTTGAGTTATGTTGATAGTTTCTTTTTATTTTACTAAATAGTTTGAAAATTGATATTGAATTATAAAGCATAATTTGTGCCTATGTTATATCCTGAGATTGTTGCATCAGGGGACACTAATGTAATCCCTTTAAATATTAGTCTCCTTGGCTATAAAAGGGGACTAATAACACCAGCTTCTTAAGAGTTGAATAGAATAATGAGGTTAGGAAACAGCCTAACAAGTGCTCAATGGACTACAGCTGTAATTATTGATAATAAGAAATAAAATACGTCCATTGTGGACAATGCATCCAAGTGTAAAGCAGAAAATAACAGTTATCTGTAGAACTATCATACCTATATAACCACTGAACTATTATGACATATTTTCTGTTTTGGGGGTGCTTGGGTGGCTGAGTCAGTTGTGTCCAACTCCAGTTCAGATCGTGATCTCACAGTTCATGGTTTCCAGCCGCCTATTGGCCTATTGGACTCTGTGCTGACAGCTCGGAGCCTGGAGCCTGCTGCGGACTCTGTGTCTCCCTCTCTCTCTGCCCCACCCTGCCCCTCTCTTTCTCTCTCAAGAATAAATAAACATCAAAAAAATGTTTTTGTAGATAATGCCATACAATACATTTATTTGTTGTGAAAACCTTCAAATATATATAAAATGTAAAAGATAAATACAATGAATACCTACATATCTTTGAATTAGAGATAATTATACTTTGTCATATTTGTGTTATCTATCTAAATATATGTATGTGTATATTTTTATATGTATATATTCATTTTTTTCAGACCTATTTGAAAATAAATTGCATTCATCACAGCATCTCATCCCTAAATATTTCAATGTGCATCTCCTATAAATACATTCTCACATGTAATCATAATACATTATCTCAATAGAATATTAATGATTATTCTCTAATGACATTTAATATTCAGTTCATAGTCACATTTTCTTAATTGTCTGCAAAATTACTTTTTCCTGTTTCCCTTCTCCCCAAACAAACTCATGCATTGTGTTTGGTTATGTCTCTTCTTTTTTAAAACAATCTTCTCACCAATTTTAAATTACTCTAAGCATATTTTTAATGATGTCTACCTTCTAATGTAGGCACGGTTATAGCCAATTCTTTAGCTTTAGATGTATAAACAGTTCCCCCTTTTTTTCCCCTATTATAAATCATGCTAACATGAACACTTGGTTCACTAACTTTTTCACCTTTTCTGATTACTTCCAAATTTTTTTCCCTAAAACATATAAAAAATATTTAAGGGGCGCCTGGGTGGTTCAGCTGGTTGAGCATCCAACTCTTGATCTTGGCTTAGGTCGTGATCTCATGGTTTCTGAGATTGAGGCTCTGTGTCAGCACATATCATGCTTGGGATTCTCTCTCCCTCCCTCTCTACCCCTACCCTGCTTTCTCTCTCTATCTTTCTCAAAATAAATAAATAAACATTTTAAAAAAATATTTACAACCCTCCTTACATATTAGCAGATCTCTTTCCACAAAGTTTTATCTACTGCTGTCCCTGAAGTATTTGAGTATGGTAGGAGAGCTAGTGTTCTCAGCCTCTAGGTCCTGATCTGAATGTCACCCCTCTAGGGGACATTTCATGGTCATCTACACTGGGTGAGTTTCTCTGTCTTGTTTCCATAGTGTATCCTTCCTGGGATTACTTCATTATCTGGCTTCTCCACAGAGGAACAAGGAATCTCTACTTGAAAAGATCATAATTTTTCTCTGAAACTGGAAGCTCAGTGAAACTGATTGATTGCTTTTTATATTGTGCTGATTTTCATGAACTTTTAACATAAAAACTTCTGGCTCTTTAATTTTTGCCAACACATTACACATTAAGATTAAATATTACCATATGTACATTAAATACCGTCAGTACTTTGAAACCAATGAAAATTTATCCATAAGGGAATCCTATAAAAATTCTTGTTTAACAAAAATAACCCAAATAATTAATATTAGGTGAGTGATTAAGTAAGTGTGGCAAATCTATATGATAGCACAGTCTATAGACATTAAAAATAGTACTTATAAAAAGTTTATAATAACACGGGGGAAATACTTATTAAATGGTGTGGATAAAATAATTGTTAGAAATTCAGAATAATAAACATAGGACAAAGAGACTAGTAAGATTTAGTTAATGCTGCAACTATAGTTGATCAAAATTACTTTTCTTAAGTGTTTTCCTTTATTTTATCCAAAGCAAAACAATGAAAGAAGGAGCTTTGTAAAAATATTATTTAAGCATCCATGGTTCCTGTTTACCAAAGTATAAAATCAGAAAGGAGTTTTCACTCACGGTAATTTCTAAACTTTTCAATATGATTTTTGTAGCATGAAATGATAACAGTACTTCAATATGTAAAGAATCTGGCAAAAATAAAACAAACAAGCAACCAACCAACCAACCATTAAATAATTCTTTTGTAATTTTCCATTTCCTTCTGAAGATTTTTTAGCCATGTCTTATTACAAAAATGTCATTGATAATTATTCCATTTTTTAATTTATAGTCCCCTTCACAAAACTTATCAATACCTCTATTTAATCTGATGAAATACACATCAGTACGCAAATAACATAACAAATGCCAGGTTATTTCACTGTCTTCATCTTGAGCAGTAATTAAAGAGCATTTACTAAGCATTACTTGAACCCAGCATTATATTTGGTGTTATATAGAGCAGCTTGCACTATAGACTTGGCCTGAGCTCTAGAACCTTACAGCTAATGACCTGTGATCAACAGACTCATCTTTCGTCAAACCACATGACAAACCTTCTGGACCCAAAGCCAAAGGAATTTACAGCTTTCCAGGGGAACATGATATTTGCTTTGACAGTTTCACATAGCTTTATCCTGAAGCCAGACAAAAAGCTAAAGTTTCGTCTTCACTCGCCTTTCCTGGGATCAAGCCCTTTGATGGAAGAAGATCATTGGGAATCCATCCCTAGGCCTGGAGGTGTTAGAGGTAGAAACCAGACATACAGATCCTGCTCTCTTTGAGCCTCTGGGAAAATACCTAGCCATCGCTGCCCTGATCTACCAGTCTCATGTTGTCTATCCGGCTCCAAGGTTAGCACAAGTGCTGACTCCCAATACTGTGTGTGTCTGGGAGGTGAGAGAGAAGAAAGGGAAGGACAAGAGGTATGGAGAAGAGCCAGCTAGTAACGCCTGCCCAGAGCACTGGCAGACCTCATTAGGCTCTGGGGTAAGTTTTGAAATACTCCACTTCTGCTCCTACCTGGCACTCAAACCCCTACCATTTTAAAGCTAACTTTTAACATTCCCATCTTCTCCCCAATCCTGCAAAGTAGGATCTGTGCTTTGCTCACAGCTCCTACATCAACAGTTTTTTTGAGCAAACCTTGTACAAGCAATAAATAGTCCTACTGCCAGTGTATCTTAGCCAATTTCTGCAATCAAAGTGAAACAAAGAAAGGAAACTTTATAAAAATTGGTTTTGTGGAATATAACCAGACATAATAAATAACAGCCTGTGGGTATGCTTATTAATAACCTGAAGGCTTAGTTTCCCAAAGGATTTCTTGAGGTGTCATGAATAGATTTTTTGAGAGGGAGATGGCATTTTCTAATTCAGAGTCCACAGTTGAGCTACTCTCGGACACACATATACTCAAATAGAGCAGTCAAGTTGCCATATGGCAAAATGTTAAGAAATATCTAATTATGAACCTAAAATACCTTCTCAGAGTAGAGATGTGACTTGTAGTATATAAACGAATATGAAGCAAACAGGCATGGCCAACATGGCCATGTGTTGGAGCTCCTCCATCGGGCAACATGTAGTGTGTTAGAAGAACTGAAGTGGTGAAAGTTATGGTAAAAGACAAGAAAAAAGAGGTAAGCTGGACAAGTTCATGAAGAGCCTTACAAGTCATTTTAAAGAGTTGACAGTCAAAGTGTTTAAGCAAAGTTGTTGCATGATCAATTCATGCTTTAGAAAAATTACTCTTGAGGCATGGAGAATGGATTGCAGGCGGGCATAAGTAGAGGCAGAAAGACCAGTTGCAATATCCAAGTGAAAAATGACTGTGGCTTAGATTAGGGTAGTGGCCATAGAGATTAAGAGATATCTGTGGACTGGGGAGGTATTTAGGAGGTAGAATTGATAGACCTTGGTGAATAACTAATAAGTCTGGATAAAGAGAACAGTGAAGAAGAGTGAGGAGACTAGAATCACTGCCAGACAGACTGTGGCTGAGGCTTCAGACATGAGTGGATGGTGGCACTGAATCAATGAGGGTGCCCAGGAGAGGCACATTAGGGGTGATGATAATCAACTCGGGTTTTGGTGGGTGGAGTTTAAAATATGTTTGGAAATTCTCACAGATAGAGCTCAGTAAAGAGCTTTACTAGGCAGTTGGAAACAGATCTAAAGATTTTTGTTCTACTTATTGTGTTGGGAGTCATCCGTGTATAAATAATAAATGAAGCTGTAGATGTATTGGGGAGAAGTTGTCTGGTAAGAAGACACAGAAGGGCACATGCATGTTTGAATACTCTGTTCATTCTTCGCAGCTTAATGTAAAGTCATTTAACAATTCTTCCCTAAAAGCAAGGTCTGGAAAAAGGACAGCATGTCACACTGGCTTAAGGATGGGGAGATGAAATGGCCAAAGTGGGGAAGGAAGACAAATAATCCTAGGCATGGCCTTCATTGCTGAGCCATTTCTATGAGCCAGGCCCTGTGCTGAGACCTTGACATTGCGTTTTTGAATTTCGTGTAATCATCGCAGCAATCCTACATAAAGTAGGTACTATTATCCCCATTAAAAAATGTTTATGTTTATTTATTTTTGAGAGAGAGAGAGAGCATGAGGGGGGGAGGGGCAGAGAGAGAGGGAGACACAGAATCCAAAGCAGGCTCCAGGCTCCGCCACACAGAGCCCAGAGCCCAATGTGGGGCTCCAACTCAGGAACTGCAAGATCATGACCTGAGCTGAAGTCAGATGCTTTAACTGAGCCACCCAGGTATCCCTATTATCCCCCTTTTATAATAACAAAAGCAAAACTTGGTCACTTTAAGTAACTTTGTGACTGCTGCCTGATATGTTAGCTGCTAGCTGCATTGGCTGTTAAGGACTTGAAAAGTGCGATGGAGGGACTTAACTTTTAATTTTATTAATTTAAATTCAATTTCATTTAATTTTAATTCAATTTAAAAACCAATACTGGATTCAGTTATTGGAAAACGTTTAAGTATGTTTGGAACAACTTGGACATCTGAATCAACTTTTCCAACTCTAAGTTTTATGAAATCCAAATACAGACCAAGTATTTCCAATGGAAAAACTAGTATCTGAATTGAGATGTGCTGTTAGTGTAAAATAAATACTGGATTTCAAAGACTTAGTGTAACTAAAAGAATATAAAATATCTCATTAATAATTGTTTATATCGATCGTGTGTTAAAATAATATTTTGGATATATCAGGTTAAATAACATTATTAAACATAATTTCACTTGTTTTTTTACTTTTTCTTACATGGCTATTGGAAAAATCTAAATCCCCTAAGTGCCTGGCGCGGGATTTCCCCTAAAGGCTGACAGAGGGGGCCCTATGCTTCGGAAACAAAGTCCCAAAGACTTCGTATCTTAGGGAGCACGCCAGCAAAAGTGCGCATGCGCACGTGCGCGTTTGTGCCGTCCAGCCGCGGGTGGACCGAATCTCACCCGGTGCCCACGACTAGCCGGCTTTCCTGTTTGCCTTTTTGAACTCTGTTTTCTCTGAACCTCGAAGAGCCAGGGGCTGTGATGTCACTGTATAAACAGAGGGAAGGGTGGGGGCGAGAGTTGCGCTGGAGAGAACCAGGGAGAGGAGTCCGGGTGGGAGGATGGGGGTGGGGACCGGAGAGTTTCAAAGGTGGCTTGGTCTGGAGTGCGTGGGAGCAGCGGGAGACTGCATTGGCGATANCTAATTCCCCTGATTAAAAATGCATTAGTTTGGAGGTGTCAGGGACACGCAGCTGTTTTCAAGGAAAGCCTGGCTCCAAGAGGTCCTCCCTGACCGGGCCGCCTGGCGGCTCCATCTCGGAGTGGATGTCAGCGAGCCCCCGGCCCGCCGACGCTTGTCCTCTGCCTGACAGGGCCCTGGCCAATGTCCTGCTGCTGAGGGTCGTGGTAATTTACATCCTCTCTGTGTACATTAACTTATCTGCAGCCGCGCTGGCTGCGCTCCTTCAGTCAGCCTGTCTCCTGTGCAGCCTGGGAGACTTCCCCCACCGACGACCGGCCGGGGGCTGCAGGGGGACTGGGCCGCCAAGTTCCTGCGCCCTGCGAATCACAACAAACGCCTCCCGAGGCGGAGCCCCGCCGCCTGGTCCCGACCCGGGCCGCGCCGCGCCGCGCGGGGCCCGGCGTGGGAGGCTACGTGGGGACAGCCCGGGCAGGGCAGAGGCGGGCGGCCCGTGGCTGCAAGCGAAACACTTAGTGGCTAATTCATGACTCATGACTCATGTGCAGGCTCCTCTTCAGTGACAGCCGGGACAGTTACTGGTTATTTGTAGTCCCCCGGCTTTCATTTCGCTGTAATTAAGCAGTCATTTGAGGGTCATTTCATACCAGTTATAGGTTTCCCTGTTTTAATAATGTTTTAAGTTCCAGGGGGGCAACAGGGAGTGGAAGGGGAGGTTGGGAAGGAGGCGTGCAGGGCAAGAGGGTAATCGTCTCTGAGAACGTGTGCACTTTCCATAACTCTTTCCCTGACAGGCCCCAGTGTGGAGTTTCCTCAGATGCCGACTGACTCGAACGTTCTGTTTCACAGCGCGCAGGCCAGATCCTCTTCCATGACACAAACGGTCTGCCCCGAGAAGAGGTCTGGCCGTGTTTGAGTCAGATGTTGGATTTTCTTCTTTCCCCTCTGGCACCACACTAATCATTCTCTTTAATCACTGTAGCTTTTTAATGAGGCCAAGTAGGTATTTATGGAGCCGTCTACTCTCTAAACGCTAATGCTTGATAAGTCATTTATAACTTATCGGTGGGCTTTGCATGGCCAAACCCAGAAGAAAGGAAGTGAGAGTAAAATAGAGTCTGGAGTTTGCTAGGAAAAATGCAGCATATCTTCAGATCCTAGATGGTACCAAGCCCTTGTGGGAAATGTTCAGTCCATCAGGCACACAAATAAGGAACAACCAGTCTGTCCCAATTTTGTGAAAATTCCCGGGCTGTCATTTTTGCTGTTTTTCGTTCCCACCACTTTCTCCTTTGGCTGGTTCATGTATCTTTGGTTATCACTGGAAGCTTCCATTCTAAGGCCAATTCTACAAAGTTCTGTAAAGAATCCCAGGGCTATTGCATTTGGAGGGTGCACAGACGCAAAATGAAAGGACTGGAAAGAAGAAAGGACAGAAACCAGATTTCCTGCCGTTGCAAAAGTAGGTGCCACATGCTCCAAACTTTAGGAGATGTTAAAATGAAAGTTGAAGCTGGCATGTGTAGTAGCCCAGGGAGTGTTGTTGCCTTCATACGAGGAGAGAAAACCTTCCCAAGGAAGGGTAGGAGGAGTGGTGAGGAAGAAAGTGAGACAGAACCCCACAGACTACAAAAAACCCCGAACCAATCCATAACATATGAGTATTTAATATGCGTTAAGGAGACTTTTAAAAAGATTTCAGCCATAAAAAAGCGCTGAAGCGCTGATGTGTGCTACAACGTGGATAAACCTTGAAAACATTATGCTAAGTGCCATTTACAAAAGATCACGTATTTTATGATTCCACTTATATAAAATGCTCAGAATAGGAAAATCTATAGAGACAGGCAGTTCACTAGTGGTAGCCTTGAAAAGGGGTGGGCGTGGAGAGAGGGAGCTGTAACTGCCAAAGGGTATAGGCTTCTCTCTGCGGCAGTGAAAATGTTCTAGAGTTGATTGTGGTGGTGGTACAACTCTGAAAATACTAAAAACCATTGAATTATTTTAAATGGGTGAATGCTACAGTATGTGAATTATATCTCAATAAAGCTGTTACCAAAAAAAATTTTTTTCAAAAAGCTAGAAACAGACCCCAAAAAAGTGCTATTAAAAATCGTCTTGTGGGGGGCGCGCCTGGGTGGCTTAGTCGGTTGGGCGTCCGACTTTCCCTTGGGTCATGATCTCGTGGTTCGTGGGTTCGAGCCCCACGTCGGGCTCTGTGCTGACTGCCAGCTCAGAGCCTGGAGCCTATTTCGGAGTCTGTGTCTCCCTCTCTCTCTGACCCTCCCCTGCTCACTCTCGCTCTCTCTCTCTCTCCTAGAAATAGATAAAAATATTTTTTAAAAAAATCATCTTGGGTCACCTGGATGGCTCAGTCGGTTAACCATCCGACTTCACTCAAATCATGATCTTGCAGTTTGTAAGTTCGGGCCCCATGTCAGTCAGCTCTGTGCCGACAGTGCAGAGCCTGCTTGAGATTCTCTCTTTCTCTCTCTCTGCCCCTCTCCCATGTGCGCATGCGCTCACCCTCAAAATAAATAAACTGAAAAAAATTATCTTGCTAAGTACACTACGTCTTCCTCCAAGACAGTATAGGCAGAAGGTACTGTACGTCAGGACAGGGACTTTGGTTCTCTGTTTAGCTCTTAGTGCCTAGAACAATGCTGCTAATGGAAGGTACTCAGTAAATATCTGCTGAAAGAGAATTTGTAAATAATCCAGACTAGCCTAGTTCAGATGTGTACCACACTCACCCTACCACTTCCTCTCTGAGTCATCTAACTTTCCAATATACCTATTATTACTATTAATACAGCTAGAAACTATAACTAATAAACAAAATTATTTTTATCTGTTTGCCAGGGATCATACATATATTTGTTTCTAATCTTTATAAAACCTAGCAATGTAAACCCTCTGAACCCAGGTCTGTCTGGCTCCCAAAGCTTTAGTCTACTTTAAACACTGCCTCCTAAAGACAGTAACAACAAAGGCAGGGTGGAGCACTGATAAACATATACAGACACCCAACCAACGTCACCTATAAAGCAAATCCAAGTACACAATTTGGTTTCTATGTCTAAACTGAAAAAAGCATGAACACATCACTCAATGATGGATTTTCTTATTTAAAATTATTCTAATTTTATAATACTATGGATTATATATCCAACAAATACAGAGCATTACCACATCCATAGTCCCTAGTGCAGCACCAGGAAGAGTTACAAAACCAGTTAACAAAGGCGCTGATACTCACACATACTATAAAAGCCATTGTCCCTTAAAAAAAGAGTACTAGTGAGTCTATTGTTTGTCTAAATGGTACACTAAAGGTTTCAACATACATAATCAGAAAAGTCTTGATTTCCTGAGACCGCTTCTAAAAATTGAAACATTTTTATGGAATGTTAAGGACAAGTCCAGAGCTCCGTCAAGAGCTGCTTAAATGATGGGGCGCCTGGGTGGCTTAGTTGGTTAAGCGTCCAACTTTCGCTTAGGTCATGATCTCGCGGTTCGTGGGTTCGAGCCCCGCGTCGGGCTCTGTGCTGACTGCCAGCTCAGAGCCTAGAGCCTGTTTCAGAGTCTCTGACTCCCTCTCTCTCTGACCCTCCCCTGCTCACGTTGTCTCTCTCTCTCTCCTAGAAATAAATAAAACATTAAAAAAAAAAAAAAAAAAAGAGCTGCTTAAATGACTGCCCTCCAAATGTGGCCAGGCTGGAATACAAGAATACATCCAGACTACATGAAAGCTACTGTGGTTTCTATGTGTGCTTGAGTCAGCTGCCTAGGTATCCATTAAGTGGTTAGTATTTTTCGCGTCGGTAATTCCAGATCCACATCACAACTGAGACAGTCTCACCAACTCATCTCAGACATTTTAGTTGATATAGTAAGGTACCACCTGGAAGACATAAAACCTTCTAATTAAAGTTTCCACATTCCCCTATTTTACAATAAAAGTGTTGATGTAAGGTTTATAGTAAATAGCTCACATTTTACAATTGGGAAAATCAAGTGACTTTGGAAACTACTTACTAAAACTATCCCAAAGACCCATAACAGATCCCAAATAATTGGCAAGTTCTCTTTCCAACTGTTAATATATCTGCCCATCTAAACTGAGGAGAGGTGTTACTTCTACTTAAAACTATACATACATTATATATACCTTTCTATATATAAAATATGTATATACTACTATATATACATTTTCCTTAGTTAAGTATGAAAAGGTGGTACAATCCAGCCCATAAATGTGGGGAAAATTCATAGCTACCCCTTTTTCCTGCATATGGGAGGTTTCAGAAGTGGAAGTCCAACCACCTAGGCTGATGAGCTTCAAGAAATGACTCCAGACTTTGGAATGTGCCTAGGTACCACCGTGTCTACAGAAGGGCCATCCATCCCCAAGCATATGTGGTTGTCACCCTCTAGTGGATGATCTATGATAATAACTGGCAGTCTCCTGTGGGGGACAAGAGCGAATGTCATCCAAGACTGACTTATCTCAAAGAGGTAGATGACAGATAAGCCAGCGCCAGAACTCTTAAGTCTTGGACACATATTTCCCAGGAAAATGGGTGTTTGTGGGCTGTTTATTCAGTCTGCAATTCCCTTCTTCTTTTGAGTCTACAGTGTGTGTTTCCTATTGGTATTGTGGCATTTTCAAGAACAATACGTATTTCCTTAAGGCAGACTTCTCCTATGATTGAGACAGTTCTAGGCAATTGATTCCCAGAGGTTGTGCGCCTCCAGACTGGCCTCAAAAGCTTTCTCTGTCTGTTGGCCTACTGAGTGCATCTCACTACTTAGCTGCTAATATAAAACCTGCTAACTGAAACCAGTCCTGTGTTGAAAGGTTTGATCTGCCTAGGGCAGTTGTAAATAAATAAATACTGCCTTGATATTTACTGTTGTACAAGGAGCCTAAATGTAAGGGCCTATATGTAACTCTCTAAATGTACAGGCCTAAATGTAACTCTCTAAATAATGAAGTCTGGCTTTGGATACATTCATAGTATGGATTCAAACTATAATATGATTTTCCTGTTTCCATTTTATCAGGTAACCGAAGAATTGCATTTCTAAATCTGAATGGGAATTGAATTTCTACATCATAGACAGGTTCCAGGAGGGAAGGATTATGGGTACAGGAAATACTCCACATTCTCAAAAGCCTACATTGTTGGTGCTTGCATTTGCTCTGTGAGAACTTACTGAAATTAAGCGTTTCTCTGGAAGAAAAGTATAATTTACTGAAGATCTGTTTATTCATCAGCAGACATGTTGAATGTTCCAAGTGAAGGATGATCTTCATTCTAAATCTGTGGTCAAATGGGAATCAGAGCATTGTAGAGATGAAATGCCCCTCCCCTCATCTCACCCATTTGACAGATGAAGAAACTGAGGTTTGCACAGGTTAAGCAGTGCTAATTACAGAGCTGATACCCAACGAGAGTTTACTCTACAACCCATCTTCCTCCCACATCACTGTTGTCTCCCAGGTAGAACTTTGTTACTGATTA
Organism: Crocuta crocuta; assembly: GCF_008692635.1. NCBI lineage: Eukaryota > Metazoa > Chordata > Mammalia > Carnivora > Hyaenidae > Crocuta > Crocuta crocuta. Next base: position 13,697,608 of record NW_027532249.1, read on the forward strand.
TGGGGAAATCCATTTCCTGGCTTTGTTTGTAGTATATTTCTGTTTGGTTAGAAGGTTTGTTTCCCCCTATGGTGACAAAATATACATAACATAAAATATACCAGTTTAACCATTTTTAAATGCACAATTGAGTGGCATTAAATACATTCACATTGCTGTGCAACTGCCATGACCATCTATCTCCAGAACTTTTTTATCTTCCAAAACAGAAATTCTGTAGCCATTAAACATGAACTCCCATCCTCTCCTCCCCCAGTCCCTGGCAACCACCATTCTATTGTCTATCTCTATGAATTTGAGTCTCTCATAAAAGTGGAATCATACGGTTTCCGTCTTTTCATGATTGGCTTATTTCACTTTAGCATAATGTCTTCAAAGTTCACCCATGTTGCTCATGTGTCAGAATTTCCTTCCTTTTTAAGGCTGAATAATATTCCATTGTAAATATATATCACATTGTATTTATTTGTCAATGGACATTTGTTGAAAATATTTTTCAAATACACAAGAAAAATAAATAAAAATCTCTTTTAGGAAGTGGAAGCATGTATCCAAGAGGCTTAAAGGTATATTTTTAAAAGACTACTGGGAATTGCTGGAGTAAAAAATAGTTTAATAATTTTATGGAGCTTGTTTTCAGTTAAAGCTATAGAATTTGGTTTACCTAGCATTATATTCTCTGCCACCACCTCCCACCCCATCTGAACATCAGCGTAGGGTCACTTGTTGTAGGTCCACAATAAATGCGTGCTCAGTTTCCAAGTCAGGCACAGGGAAAATCAAATGTGGTCTGTATTATTATGGTTTTTCTTAAGATTTCCATTGACTATACTAGAGAAGGATGCACAGGTTCTGGAATAAATCGGGTAGAAAGAATATTCTCCTGGAAGAACAATGTATCTGTTGATTTCTTAATTTCTAGCAACAGAAACAAACCCTAATGGAGCAAGCTCCAAAGGAATTTATTAAAAGAATATTGTGTAGCTCATGGAATTGCAAGGCAGATAGAGGGCCAGGCTTGAGGCTTCCAAAAACAATGCCCCAAACTATGTCCGAAACTGGCCTGAGGAGGAAAACACCATTGAAAGCTATGATGACACTGAGTAGGAGATGCCCACCTTGAAAAATCGCTAGGAATTCATTGCACCCAGCCACTACCAAGCGTTGCCATTTCTGCCCAGGATACAAACCTTGCACTCTCTGCAGCTTCCCAAATCTGGAAATCTGGACTTCCATCTCAATAGCAAAATGGGTTTCATAGAGGCCCTTGTTCAAATTGTAAGGTGTGTCTCAGGTCAGTACAGTGATTTATGGGGTGCCTTCATAAACATGCCTACAAAAGTGGCTGGGAAGTAAGTTTTGTTTTTTTCTACCTGAGGGAGGTGGGGGGGCACATGAAGGAGATGATACCCCACACATAGAAAGGATTCAAAAGGTGCTGGGCAGCCTCTACTGAAGGTAAAGGAACTAAGATCATAGGGCAGAGGAACAGATAAAACCCATTCCTAATCATTAGAATCAGCAGCTATTTTAAAACACCATTAACACCTGATGTGGAGAAAGCAAAATGAATTGACAAGTTTTCAGACAGTTCATTTCAGCTCCCACTGCCATTATAAACTTACAAAGCATCACTGTGAACTTCTCTCTCTAGAAAGAGTTTTGGCCTCAGGGAGCCTGGGTAGCTCTGTCAGTTAAGCATCTCCAACTTTGATCAGGTCATGATCTCATGGTTGGTGGGTTCGAGCCCCACATCAGGCTCTGCACTGTTAGTGCTTGAGATTCTCTCTCCCTCTCTGTCTGCCCCTCTCCTACTCTCATGTGCACTCTCTCTCAAAATAAATAAATAAACTTTTGAAAGAAAGAAAGAAAGAAAGAAAGAAAGAAAGAAAGAAAGAAAGAAAGAAAGAAAGAAAGAAAGAAAGAGCTTCAGCCTTGGTAAGGGAAACAAGAGCTCAACTGAGCAATAATTCATACCAGCTGAAATGAGCCATACCACATGCTTAGACATTTGAGTTATTGTTCTTGCGTTAATTCCTGTACATTTTCTTCTCTATTTTGATTGTGCAAGATGATCTACATTATTATTTTAAATTTACATTCAGGTTGGAAAAGTAGAAAATATTAGATCATATCTTAAAACTTCTATATCTATTATCCACATTTTTTTCATTGACCCTTATACCCTCAACTAAGTATCACCAGGCAAAACAGACACATGCCTGAAAAGAAAATGCTGCCAAAGGGCTGACAGTACTGGCTCTGACTTATTGGAGATGGCAAACATGCAGGTGGTCACATGCATCACCAGAAAGAAAAGCTTGGAGGAAGATGTCAGAGAAAGAACATCATTTCATCTGACAATGGCTTTCTCCCAAAATTACCCGAAATGGGCCAATCCCTAAGTATCACAGTTGTCATGATTTTTAAAAAAGAAAAGAAAAATAAGTTCCATGAAAACCTATACTTGCAAGTAACTCCATTCATAATAGTTACAGTCACACACATCAAGGAAATCTACCTACTGAGAGATATGTCTGTTTACTGGCATTTTCCCTGGAGTATTAGTCGTTGGATTCTTACATATGGTCTATGTCCATGAAAAGAGATTCATTAACTATACTCAAGTTGACTGAAAAAAAATTAATCTACAGTTTAAACTTCCTAGTATAATGGTGAACTAGTTAGCATTTCATAAAAATGCTATTTAGCAGAAATTTTCTTACTTTAAGTGGCTAAGAATACTATTTAAACTGTATCTTGAGGAAGATCGATGACAATCTAATGAATGCACTTTTAAAAAAAGAAAGAAAGAAAAGCTTGAAACCAAAGTAGAAAATGCAAATCATAGGCTAGAATAGAATAATTTTTAGCCTGGAAGAAAGAGTTCAGATCATCTTATCTAGAGTTCACAAATGCATGGGGGTAAGGAGAGTCATTTTCTTAATTTCTCTCCAAGGCAGACACAGGCAGCAATTTCCAGCTGAGCCCATGCGTACATAGTCTCATAATCCTTTTCACAGACCTCTGGTAGCCCCTATCATACACATATGTAAAGAAACTATTTGCCATTCCTGGTGTTCTGAGCTCCTCAACTGACATACATGTGAAGGCTGAAATGTGCGGTGACTAAAGTCTTGAGCAATGTCATGCATCTAGAAAAGGAAACACTCAGTATTATAACCCTGATCATCTGTGCATGACTTAGCCTGAATTCATAGAGTCAGAATTCATAGCACTCAGCTGATTGCAATCAAGGCTCTGAATTCCCAAGTTTAGTAATCATAATGTTCCTGAAAGAGTTTATATTATCAACTTTATTATTCCCATTATAAAAGAAGTGCAATAGGAAAAAAAAAACATGGCTTGTGATTATGTATGAGTTCATTTATTGTTCATAAAAAGGGAATTTTATTCCTTTTACCATGATTCAAAGGAAAATATTAAAGCTTTCCCTGTCCATGAAAGTATGATTAGGTTATGGATGTGATTCAAATGTAATACCCTTAAAAAGAGAAGATGGGATATACAGAATTGGGACAGAAGAGCTCTCTTGCATGAGATTTTCTTTGTTACAACAATGAGAAATTCATAATATACCATAGCACATGCAGCTTAAACAAATATTTACCTTCATATAAAAACAATGATGATCATAAATGTCTTTTGGATTTAATAATGTCTTGTCCCATTCACTAACACAGCATGGTTATCTTGTTTAAGTTTGAAGTATTATATCCATCACTCCGTTCAACTCATGAGTGAAAATAAAACCAGAAATTAGATGCCTGGAAGTAAATGTGCCCAGAAAGAAGACAAAAAAGGAATCACTTTTGGTTGTAATAATTCACGTTAGATCAGAGAAGTCTTATATACTGACACATGCTGTTTCTAGATTTTTTTTCCTCAAATGTAATTTTGTTGGGTTATTTAAAGTTTTTTTTAATCAATATCACACACACACATTCTTTAAAATTAAATTGTGCCAGAAAGCTTTTTTTAATGTTTTATTTATTTCTGAGAGAGACAGAGAGAGAGAGAGAGCAAGAGCAGGGGAGGACCCTCCCCTGGTCAGAGAGAGAGGGAGACACAGATCCCAAAGCAGGCTCCAGGCCCTGAGCTAGCTGTCAGCACAGAGCCCGACACGGGGCTCAAACCCACGGACCATGAGATCATGACCTGAGCCAAAGTTGGACACTTAATCGACTGAGCCACCCAGGCACCCCCAGAAAGCTTTTAATGAAAAACAGCAACAACTCCATTCTCTCTCCCCATTACACACACACACGTCACACCCTAAAACTAACTACTTTTCAACTTTTTAAGCTGTTGATTCTAGTACTTATTTCTGTATTTCTAAATAATGTGCTTATACATAGTATTTCAAATAATATGTCTTGCTTTATCCATCTTGGGTTTATCCCTTATGGTAAACAAAAATTTTAGCTTCCCTATATGCCTTTTTCCATTTGCAACTCTCTCATTTTTTGATTAGGTCCATAATCATTATTATAACTATGGAAATATTGTTACTATACTACTGGAACATCAAGGAAAGCAGTGTTCTATGCTTGATTTCTTTCTTGTAAAACCTTGTATTTTTCTTAAAGGTAATAGTTGCCTCATATACTCATGTATTTAGTTTTCTTTGATGGTATGGCCAAATCTTCCAACATTTCCCTACAGCTTTGTAAAATGCCTCTCAGTACAATTTTCCAAAAAGTCAAACCTATAAGTTTCTCTGTGAGCTTCATTTTGCTTTTTGTGGAGATGTTATTCCTCTACCTACGCCAGTTTTCTTGGCTGCTCCCTCGGTCTCTCTCACAACTATTGTGCTGGTGCTTCCTTTGGCTCATCTGCAACCCTGGACACCCCTCTTTCCCGGATTCCATGTCTTCCTTTCTTGGACTATAGTAGCCTTCCCTTATCCATGGCTTTGCTTTCCACTTTCAGTTACTTGCAGTCAACTATGGTCTAGAAGTAGATGATCCTCCTCCTTCTGATGTATTGTTAGGAGGTCATAATAGCTCAACACTAAGTCACATCATATAGTCACATCATTCACCTCACTCATCTCATATAGGGATTTTATCATCTCACATCCCCACAAGAAGAAGGACAAGTACATATATGTTAAAAAAAACTCTTAAAAGTCCAGGGGCGCCTGGGTGGCTTAGTCGGTTAAGCGTCCGACTTTCGCTCAGGTCATGATCTCGCGGTTCGTGGGTTCAAGCCCCGCGTCAGGCTCTGTGTTGACTGCCAGCTCAGAGCCTGGAGCCTGTTTCAGTCTGTGACTCCCTTTCTCTCTGACCCTCCCCTGCTCACGCTGTCTCTCTCTCTCTCCTAGAAATAAATAAAACATTAAAAAAAAAAAGTCCATCAAAAAAAAAACTACTACAACTGATAAATTCAGTAAAGTCACAGGATACAAATCAATATACAGAAATCCTTTGCATGTCTGTACACTAATAATAAAGTAGAAGAAAGAGAAATTAAGAAAACAAAAATAATAAAATACCCTACAGATGCTCCTTTCCAGTTGCATGATTTTATCAAAATAAAGGATTACTGTCATTCCCAGTTGATTCTGAAAACAAATCTAGGAATAATATTTTCATGTTTTCCTATTTTTATTTTATAGAAAAAAGTATATGTATATAGATATACATGTATGATTTTTATAAAATCTTATATAAAAATATAAAATTGCATATATATAAAAATACATAACAAACATATGGATTTAAAACACGTTAAAAGTTTATTATGATAGAGTAGCATGGTGTACAAGCAGAATTTAATCTTTTTAAAAAATAAATATTTCTTTAAGAAAAGAAAAAACACCAGAGTTTTATGTTGCTAACAATAAACAAACAAACTTCCAGCAGCACAAGAAAATTGGAAACTCAGAACTCCCAGGGTTCACAGAGGCTCTGAACTTGGCCAAATCAACTTCTTCAAACCCATTTGTTTCTTAATGGAATTGGGGACAACTCAGTTCTTTCCATGGCAACCGACTGTGCTGTCATAAACACTACAGGATGGTCTCCAAATGATCCAGCAGTTGCTGGACTATGAGGGAGATAAGATCTCATTAAAAATACAAAAATTGGAGCTAACATACCAGAATATGGAGATATATTGACAAGGGGATCTACATTATATATAAACAGTCCTTTCTCATTTGGCCTCATAAGGAAAAAGACCTTGTTTGGTGAAAACCGATATGGATTAATTTTGGTGTTCCTTAAATAGTTCTTAACAGAAATTACCTACCAACAGAAAAGGTAGCAAGAAGAGAGAAAAACGAATACAGAGAGTCCCTTTTGAAGTGTGATTTGTGCCTTTGTCCAAAAACATCACCCCAAAACTTAGGATATTTTTTGGTTAAGAGCTCTTTTTTCTCTTAAAAGGATAAAACTTGCTGTATTCTTTCCTAATTATAAAAAACAATCTCATTTCATAAAATTTAGAAATACATAAAACAAAATAAAAATCACCTATACTTTCACCATCTTGAAAAAATTTTAAACAACTAGAATCATGCTGAATGTGGAGGGTTTTTTTTTTTTAACTTTTTAATGTTTGTTTATTTTTGAGAGAGAGAGAGAGAGAAACAAAGCATGAGCAGGGAAGGGGCAGAAAGAGAAGGAGACACAGAATCTGAAGCAGGCTCCAGGCTCTGAGCTGTCAGCACAGAGCCCAGCGCGGGCTCAAACTCAAAACTGTGAGATCATGACCTTAGTCGAAGTTGAATGCTTAACTGACCGAACCATCCAGGCAGCCCTGAATGTGGAGTTTTATATCTTGCTATTCTTCATATAGCATTATATCATGAGCTTTATCGTATGTCATGAAAAATACTTCACAAACATGTCATTTAGTTAATGTCTAACAATCTAGTATATGAATGGACCATAGTTTATATACCATTTTCCTAATATAAGGAGATGTTTTAATGAACTAAATTTTTTAGTATTGTGAGTAATGTAATAGTGAACATCATATAAATAAATCTTTATAATAGTGAACATCATATAAATAAATCTTTACTCATATTTCCTATTATTTTATTGAAATATATTATTAAAAATGAAATTACTAGGAAAAAGGCTATGAAAATCTTTAAGGTCTTCCCACTTAAGAACCGTTTTCAGAAGTTTTCTCTATTCTTACTTGTTTATATTCCCAGTTAAACTTTGTTTAAAATTTTCACATTCTAGAAAAAGTTATAGGGATAACATCAAAACTATAAATTCAAATGGGAAGAACTGACATTTTTACAATTTTCAGAAACTTGATATGTGTATCCATTTATTCAAATATTTTATATCTCAGTAAACTTTTGTAGCTTTTTTCATATTGTTCCCACACATTCTCATATTTAAATTTTTTGTTACTATTATAAATACAATATTCTTGTCATTGTATTGTTCAACCAGAGGTTTCTGGGATAGAAAAAATGGTTACTAATTTTAGAAATATTATCTTCTAACCAATTGATTTAACTACCTTGTTATTTATAACAAGCTTATAGTTGGTGTGTGTGTGTGATATTTGGCATATAATCATTCTAGCCGAAATCATTACATTTCAGCCTTTTCTTTCCAGTAGCAATACCTCTTTGTTTTGAGTGCTTGTCTCTTCCATTGGTCACAGCTGTCAGAAAAGTTAACTAGTAAAGGTAGTAGATGGCATATTTGATTTGCTCTTAATAGGGATGACAATAACCTTGTATATGTTCCACCACTAAATATGATGTTGGTTGTTTAAGTTAATACTGAAATAGGACACATGTATATCTCTAAAGGAGTTACACAGGTAGCAGGAATACTAGAGCAGACCAGGTAAAAGACTATAGAGCTTGCTGGAAACTGTGACAAACCAAAGGGTATTCCTTCCAAAGGGAGCACACAGAAGGTGCCCCACTATTTTTTTCATGTCAGAAAAGTGACCATTAACCTAGTCCTATACAACAGACATTTAAAAAATGTTTGCTGAAGTAAATCAATTCAGTATAGTTAAGAGAAAAACACTGAAAATTAAGGACCTCTATTTCTTACTTTGAGTAGTTTTTTAAAAAGTTTTGTCATAATTTATGGTCCTAAAAGACTCAATACAAGAAAATTTGAAAATGCATAAGGTAACGACATTTTAAAAATTAAATATAATATTACCACCCAGCCAATGGCTAACATTTTGGTGTATTTTTATTCTAAACTGTTGTCAAATATATAATATATAAATATATACACATTTACATTTTGTTGTATTTTTTAGTCTCCCATGTGTACAGGGTATAAAATAAATAAATAGAAGTACATTTAAGTGTTTATAAATAATATTACTATAAAATTAAGGTAATATTTTATATAATGTTNTATTTCTATAAAATTAAGGTTATATTTTATATAATGTTTTATAATATACATTTTCCAGTTCACATTATATTCTGAATATTTTCTCATGCCGTTAAATGAGTTTTAAAATACATTTGGAAAACAATTCTGCATAGTATTCTATCACAGTAATGTGTCATAAATTATTTAATGTTCTTTTTGGGTTATATAGGTTTATCCAAATTTTTTAATGTTATAAATATTGCAATAATAAAATTCATGTACATAAATCTTTGTACACATCTCTGATTAGTTCTTCTGGATAAATTCCTAGAAGTGAAATGATGAGACCCAAGGGTATGAATTCTTCAAATTTGGATATACATTGCCAAATTGCCCTTCAGATGTGGTTGGGTACATTCCCACCAGCAAACTACAGGATTGTTCATTCTTACCTCACCAATATTGAGTATTAAATTTTGCCAATTTGGTGGGGGAAATGCTTTAATTTATATTTCTTTGATTACAAGTAAGGTTTAAATGTGTATTTTAATATACTTATTGGGGTTTTTATATTTTCTTTTGTTAATTATTTGCCTATACTCTTTGCCAATTTTTCTATTTGGATGTACAACTTTTTTAAAAATATGTTTCACTTTATATGTCTTGAGGATATAATATTTTAGTCACATATATTTCAAATATTTCAGTTTATTTATTTTTGTCAATGCTAATTTATTTAACATAGAAATTAAAACTCATAAAAGAAAATATTTTTCATTTTTTTGTTCCTTTTCATTCTTGTTTAGGAAAACCTTTCCAACTCTAATATCAAATAAGAAAATCAATGCATTTTCTACTTATTTCAAGACTTTTAAAAATTTAACATTATAATTTAGATGAACATGTGTGATGGGGTGAAAATAGGGATATATTCTTGTTTTTGTTTTGTTTTCACCAAACATTTAGCCAGTTGTTGCAGATTGATTTTCACATACAAAATGTCACCTTTGCATGAATTTGGGATATTTTATTATTTTTTAAGCAAGTTCTAAGATTTATAAATACTAGGATCTTTTTCAGAACTTTCAAGGCTCACCAGTTTTGTCCAGTGTGACACTCTTTAAATTATTATGCCTATATAGTGGAGTTTATTTTGTGGAAGTATAAATCCTTCCTATTTACTTTTGACAATCTCCTGACCTATCAATAATTTGATAAAGGTGCAAATCAACCTGGTTCTCAATGTCTTATTTAACTCTACTTATAAAATAGTGTGTAAGTGATACAGAGGTTCCTCATAAAGTTAAAAATAGAACTACTATACCACCCAGCAATTTTACTATGAGGTATTTATCCAAAGGATACAAAAATACTATTCAAAGGGCACATGTACCCCAATGTTTACAGCAGGGCTATCAATAATAGCCAAATTATGGAAAGATTACATGTGTCCATTGACAGATGAATGGATAAAGAAGAAATGGTATATATACAATGGAATATTACTCAGCCATCAAAAAGAATAAAATCTTGCCATTTGCAACAACATGGATGCAATTAGAGTGTATTATGCTAAGTGAAGTAAGCCAGTCAGAGAAATACAAATAAAATATGATTTCACTCACATGTGGCAAATAAGAAACAAAACAGATGAACATAGGAGAAAGGAAGGTACAATAAAATAATATAAAAACAGAGGGAGGCAAACCATAAGAGACTCTGAACTATAGAGAACAAACTGAGGGTTGCTGGAGAAGAGGTGGGTGGGGAGATGGGCTAAGTGGGTGATGGACATTAAGGAGGTCACTTGTTGTGATAAGCAGTGGGTCTTATATGTAAGTAATGAATTACTAAATTCTATTCCTGAAACAAATACTACAGTATGTGTTAACTAACTTGGATTTAAATAAAAACGTGGAAAGAAAACAAAAATTAAATTAATTTAAAAAATTAAAAATAATTTGAGGCTATCAGAAAAATTTTAATATTGACTGTATATTTGGTCATATTATGCAATTTTTCTTATTTTGTTCTACTGTAGTGGTGGTACTATGGCTATGTTTTTAAGAATAAAAGCTGTTTTTTTAAAAAAAAACAGTGCTTGCTTTTTAATAATATATATCAAATAATGAAAAAAATAGTGTGTACATGATAAATACTTTATTTGGCAATAATATTAATGTTGATTCTTTTGTACCACTAATTTCTTCTTTCTAGACCTAATTAACCACTAGAAAAACTAACCAACTTTGAGTACAGTATTTAACTTCTCTTGGCCTAAATATCTTCATCACAAAGGAAAAAGGAAAGAAAGAAAGAAAGAAAGAAAGAAAGAAAGAAAGAAAGAAAGAAAGAAAGAAAGGAAGGAAGAAAGAAAGAAAGAAAGAAAGAAAGAAAGAGAAAGAAGGAAAGAAGGAAAGAAGGAAAGAAGGAAAGAAGGAAAGAAAGAAAGAAAGAAAGAAAGAAAGAAAGAAAGGAAGAAAGAAAGGAAGAAAGAAAGGAAGAAAGAAAGAAAGAAAGAAAGAAAGAAAGAGAAAGAAGGAAAGAAGGAAAGAAGGAAAGAAGGAAAGAAGGAAAGAAAGAAAGAAAGAAAGAAAGAAAGAAAGAAAGAGGGAGGGGTGACAGAGGGAGGGAGGTGGGGTGGGAGGGAGGAAGGAAGGAAGGTAGAAAAAAGAAAGGAAGAAAGGAATCTCTTTTGACATCCAGATTTTAAAAACCTGAGTAATGTCTCTCCTACAAATTACTCAAAACCATCAAAGAATAAAAAACAATTTCAAATTCAATCTCTAACAAAACCAAGAAACATCTGAAATCTAAAACCACAGAATAGGAGGACTATCCAAAAGAAAAAATATCAAACAGGAATGTGGGAGAATGGAGATAGGATAGAAGTAGCTAAATTTCTTATTTTAAAAAGTTAGCAACTGTTTTTTAAGATAAGAAGTACACCCCGAGGTGTAAATCACAAAAATTTCTCCCATCAATAGGTGTGGTTTGTGCCAGCTGGTGAAAAGCTCTTTCCTGGGCCTGGCTTGGGTCCCACGAGAAACAGAAACAGAGAAGACAAGATTGAACATGGACTCACACTGACAAACCATGTCTGCAGGAAGTAGTCTGTCAAGAAAGCCAGTAGAAGGAAAGCAACTACCTTTTGAGCTGCCTTGCAATGCCAATTTGGGTTGGTTTGCAAGAAATAAAGGCTGAAGGAACTCTTGAGACACTCTCAGCTATGTGTCGTAACTGCTGATCTGGAACATGGACCTCTACCTAACCCATGTGAAGGTCTTGCAAATAGTTGGCCTATGTTCATTACCAGATGAGCAACAATCAAAACCAAAAGGATAAGATTTCATTATTTAAAAGCGGAAGAAAGAAAATGACAAGTTGAAGAAATTCACCAGAACATTGTTGCCAAAAAAGTAGCTGAAAATTCTGAGCAAATATTTCATTATGAATTTTAAAAACTTGGTGAGAAGAAAAATGTAAAGCTCTAGGAAACAATATACGTCCCAAATAAATGAAGGTATACATCATTTTCACAAGTGATATAACATAGTAAGATGTCAATAATCTTCTAATTGAATGCAAACTAAACTTCCATTTTGATATTTTTCAGAATTCAATGGACATATTATCAAATGTATGTAGAAGAATAATGTATGTCCAAGAACTCAAATAGCTAAGTAAAATGTGGCAAAGAAGAGCAGAGAGAGTAGACTCCTTACCATTTATCAAGATATACTGCAATGCTTTAGCAAAAAATTCAGTAAGGTTTTGTTACACAGATACATAAATCAATGGAACAAATATAGAGACTGAGAGCTCATGAATGGATCTATGTGTATGTGACAAATTTTGATACTATAAAAAATGAAAGACATATTCATTAAATGATGACATTGGAAAAACTGGCTTTTTTTAGGGAAAAAAAAAAGAAAGTTGGACCAATACCTTACACTATAAACCAGGATGGACTCTAGATGTATTCAAGACCCATATGTAAAAGAAAGCACTATACATCAATAGAAAAAAAGACAAGAGACTGTTTTGGCTAAATAGATATGGGTAAAATATTCCTAGACAAGACCTTCCAAAAATAAAAAATCACTTACAATATAAAAATTAAATATTTTTGTTTTATGCAAAAATGACAGATGCATAACAAGAAGTTCAGACTCACTAGTAATCACAGGAAAACAAATTAAAACAAGAGATACCTCTTGACATTTATAAGAATGGGAAAAAGCTGGAAAAGTGGATAATATCAAGCATTGACTAGAACATGGGAAGAATGAAACTTTCATGTACTGGTAATGAATGGGTAAGCTGACATAGACATTCTGAAGAACAATCTGGCAGTATTTAGAGAAACAGAGCATGTGTCTACTTTATGACTCAGAAATTCCATATCTGAGGTTACATCCCAGAGAACTCTCAAACTAGCTGGGACTTGAGCAAAAATATAAATTGTGGCAGCTTGGGTGGCAAATATGGGGAGTTAGAGACAACCTTACATGTCATCACATAGAAAATATATAGGTGAAGTGAGCTGCCAAATGATGGAATATTACATTGCAGTTAGAATAACTGGATTAAATGTCCAGATAGTACTATGAATAGTTATTAAAAGTATAAGATTGAGTTAGTAAATGAAAGGAACAATCCTTACCTTCTCATCACCCTCATCTTTCTATTTCCTTTCTTACCCAACTTAAATTTTGTGATCCATAATTATAACCACTCTTTTACATATGTATAGACTTTCTTGTCTTTCTTTCAGTTTGTGACATTAACCTCACTATTGGAGTCAGAATTTTTAGAAAGGAAGAAAGGAGATAAAGATTTAATATCAACAATTAAGTAAAAAACCCTGATGTCCTTAATTTGAACTGGAAGTAGTATAAACTAGTATAAACTCATGATGGAACTAATCTTTGAAACATAGGCATGCACACATTTCCCAGCTCTTTCTAGTTAAAAGGCCTAAATATGATAGTCAACACAATAGCAAAAAGCACCCCTAAAGTCCAGATTTAGTTTCTAAAAATAATTTCCCACTAAAAGTAACTACAGCTTCTTGGGAAAACGTCCACTTCCAGATCTGGGACAGGAAGTATGCAAAATAAGCCTGGAATATCTTTTTAAACAAGTAAGTAAAGAACTATTGATGACTGTAATCTGTCTAAAGACCTGAGGAGCCAATTTCAATAGGTTCTCCAGGCCGAAGACAGAACAATTTGAATATCAATAAGTATAATAATTTCAATGGACTAAAACATATCAAATATGTTTAAAATTCATGTATTCATAATACAAAACAAAATAAGCCTTACTGGTCACCTTTGGTAGATATTAAGAACCAACTCTTTATTTTGAAAACTAATAAATAAAGGGAAGAAATCAAGTATTTTTCCTGCTTTTCTTATATGAATGCATCTCCAGTGATTACATTTCAATATACTTTGCATACATACAAATAGTTAATGAGGAAAGCATCTCTGTTTAGAAGTATTCCATCTTATAAATGAAGAAAAATGATACAATTAGAATATCACCATTTCCTAAGCTCTAATAAATCAACAGACCCAGGAAATAATTATCAATGACTTCTAATGCCACAAAAAGCAAAACAACCAGATGTTATTTAGTCTTCCCCTCAAAAATATCAAATCTGAATTTGATCACATCTCTAGATCTAATTAAATTTATAGGAAATACTGAGGAATAAAGGAATATGATAACCCCATGGGGAGCCAATCAGCAAAATCTAAAATATAAGAAACTCTAAAGAATAAACGATCCGATTTCCTCAACAAAAATGTGCAAGGTAAAAAAAAGCTAGAGGGTGAATCTACAGATTAAAAAGAGACTTAAGAGACATAAATAATTGTGATATATGGATTTTATTTAGATCCCAATTTGAACAAGTGAGCTAGAAGAAAAGACAATTAAGGAAATATGTACATTGACTAGATATTTAAGGATATTATGAAACTATTGTGAAATATTTTAAGATATAAAAAGTTGTGCTTTTTTCAAGTTACTATCTTTTAGAGATCTACACTTAAATATTTACAGAGGAAATTATATAAAGCCTTGGATTTACTTTACAGCAATCTGAGTGGGGGAGGGAAGAGAGGGGGAGGATGGATGAAATAAAATTGGCTGTGAGTTGAAAACCATTGAAGCTGGATGATGAGTATAAGAAAATAAAACTTGAGAACATTACTGAAAGACACAGTAGAAGACATTGACAAACAAAAGTGCATCATTGGATGGCAAGCCCCATCATATAGAGATGATTTTCCTAACCCTAACTCTTCTCCATAATGTAGTCTAAAAATAAAATGCAATCCCAATAAAAATACAAAAGTGTTCTTTTATGCCAGATAAGCTGATTCAAATGAAAAAAAACAAAAGTAAGTACATATGACAATCCAGAAAATCATGGAGGAGGATAAGGGGAAGAGGACAACCCTAAATTACATTAAAGTCTTATGAGACTAGTGTAGAGAAAAGGTCAATGAAAGGGAAAATAAAATTCAGAAATAAATCTAAAAATACAAGGTAACATAGAACAGAATATGGGTGGCATTTTAAATATGTGAAAGATGGATTGATTGATAATGTCATTAAGTTAGTGACTAATCATCTGAAAAAAGTTAAACTTGGACCTAAAGTACTAGAAATCAACATGTGATATAAAACCCAAAAGCCATTAAAAAGGATTTAGAAATCAGCCTGTATAAATAGCAAATACTAAACAAAGCAAAAGCAAAATCTTAAAAAAAAAAATCCAAAGTCAAAAGACAAATCGGGAAAATATCATACCATACATCACAATCTCTGTAATATATAAAGAACTCTTACAATAATTAAAAAAATAAAAAAGACTAACAATCCAGGAGGGAATCAGAGTATAGGATACAGATACATATGGTCAGTCTGCCAAAAAGTAAATGTACATGACACTTAAACATGTGAAAAGATGCTTAAACTCACCAGTGCAAGTTCACAGCACACTGGGTTTCCACCAGAATGAGGAAACAGTCACTCATATGTTCTTAGTGTGAGTGAAAATCATTTAAGCTATTTAAAGGGAAATTTGACAATAGTTCCAAATTTTAAATGCACATACACTTTGATCCAGAAGTGTTGGTGTAGAATTTATACTGTAGCTATACTCACAATGTTGAAATGAAGTATGCACAAATTTATTTACTGCAATATTATCTGTCACAGCAAAAGACTGAAGACATCCTAAGTGTCCATCACCAGGGATTACTTAATAAAATATAGTATACCCAGCCAATGGGATACTGTATCCTAGGTAAAAAGAATGAGGCAAGCCTTAATATACAATTTGCAGGGATCTTCTAACATACCTAATATACCAAAAATACTATTATGTGAAAAGAGTCAAAGTGCATAACAGTATACATACTATGCAGCCGTTTAGTAAAAAGGAGAGAAAAATAATAAAATAAACTGGTAAATGTGGCTGTTTTTTCAATTTTTTAGCCTGACTATGTGTTAACTCTTCAAAACTCTTCAAAAATAAACAACTTCTGATAGTTTTATGAAGATTAATTTTGTAAGATAATTTATGTGAAAGTATTTGTGAACTTTAAAGTTCTGTGCAAATACAACTTAAATAAACAGCTGGTTACTGGGTATTAGATCTTCACTTCCTGGGTTCAAGAACTGATTCACTTTCTTTATAGTTACTCAATGTCTTGGAGTCTTATTATTGAATCTCAATATCTTTATCTCTGAACAATAATCCTTCCATCTTCATAGGAATTGCTATGAGGACCATTGAAGACAATTTATTTGAAAGTGCTTTGTAACCCACAACTGTAAGTTGTCATATTTATAAAGTTAAAAGTTAAAATATATGGTATAAATTCTGAGTGACACAAGATTACAAAGATGGACAAGATCGGATAAACTAGACCAGTACCATTCAATATGGTGGCCATTCCAATGTTGCCATTAGCACTTGAAATACGGCAAGTTCAAACTGAAATATGCTGTAAGTGTAAAACTTACTGAAGATGTGTCAATATAGACATCAGATTTTGAAGACCTAGTAAAAAAGAATGTATAATATCTCATTGATTGTAAGTTTAATAATATTTTTGAGATACTGAATTAAATTAAAACATCATTGAAATTAATAATTGCACCTGATTTTTAAAATATGCCTACTAGAACACTTCAAGTTACATACGCAGCTTACATTATATTTTACTGGAGAGTTCTGGACGAGATAGTTTAGGAGTGATGTCTTCAAGGCAAGATTTAGATTTGACCCAAAAGGAGGAATAAGGACTTAAAGAAACAGAGAAGTGAAGAATTTGTGGCATTACCGGAAACATATGCCAACATAGTGGACCCCCTTGTGCAGGGCTCAAATTCAAGCCTCAGTGAAGATGCTGCCTGACTGGTTGGAAGAAATCCAAATGAGACAAGGCAGCATTGGATAAGCAGTTTGAGTCTAGATAATGACAGACTTGGAGGACCAATCAAGTTTGCATCTCACTGGGAGTGTTTGTAAAGTAGGCTCAGTAAAGCAAGTTGAGACAGGGGGTGATGCCTGCTAAGCAATGTTTTAACTACAATCAAGTTGTTATTAGCCAGTTGCAGTATATACGTTCACTGTGTTTGCTCTACACCACGACTATCCAGATTTCGGATGTTTCACTATTGATGGAGAAGAAGGAAATGAGGAAGAGAAAGAGCTAAAAAGGAGTCCCTATTTATTGGAACTTAGAGCACTGTGCTAGGCATATTACATATACTACCCGCCTTGTTCTCGTACAATCCTATGGGAATCTGAGCATTGTCTCCATTTTACATAAGGTAATACCATTCAGATATAAGTTGTCCAGAGGTCCTTCCAGTTATTCCATATAGGACTAGCACTGAAGGCCAATTCTCATGACCAGTTCTCACTATACAATGCTACCTATTAGAAAGAAAAAAAAAGTTCGGGGTGCCTGGGTGGCTTAGTCGGTTAAGCGTCCGACTTTCGCTTAGGTCATGATCTCGCGGTTCGTGGGTTCGAGCCCCGCGTCGGGCTCTGTGCTGACTGCCAGCTCAGAGCCTGGAGCCTGTTTCAGTCTGTGACTCCCTCTCTCTCTGACCCTCCCCTGCTCACGCTGTCTCTCTCTCTCTCTCTCCTAGAAATAAATAAAACATTAAAAAAAAAGAAAGAAAAAAAAGTTGAACTACAAACCATGCTACTGGTCCTATTTCTTCACTTATAAACCTACACAGAAAAAACATGAAAGGAGGAAGGGACTCCTGGCGGATTTGAATAATGAACATTCTATTCATAGCTCCATGACTGTAAATAAATAAGACTTAAATAAATTCATGCATTAATATACCTGAGATGAAAGGGCAATTTCAAATGAGGTTTTTAAGTAGATTGAGAATTTGTTGTTTTTTAAACTGACCAGACATTTAGTGAAAAATTTAGAACGGGGTGACATCACTGTGGTTCAGATTTTGACTCTCTATGGGGGGAAATGGGGGAGGATGGAAGAATCAGAAAACATGACATCAGGTGACCGTGGGAGGGGAGGCAGTGGTTTCTCTCATACTCTTCCTAAAGAAGCTGCAAGAAAGCAAGCAGTTTTTTTTTTAAATTTTTTTTTAATGTTTTTTATTTATTTCTAGGAGAGAGAGAGACAGCGTGAGCAGGGGAGGGTCAGAGAGAGAGGGAGTCACAGACTGAAACAGGCTCCAGGCTCTGAGCTGGCTGTCAGCACAGAGCCCGACGCGGGGCTCGAACCCACGAACCGCGAGATCATGACCTGAGCGAAAGTCAGATGTTTAATCGACCAAGCCACCCGGGCGCCCCAGAAAGCAAGCAGTTTAATACAAAGAAATGAGGTATAGATGAAGGGTAAAGTCTAAGGCAGTAGGGGTGGCAAGGGGAGTTATATATACCTGGTATCTCTTTCTCTTCGGGGGAAAAGTCATGACTTCCATGTTCATGAACTTCTAATCTAGAAGGTATCCATGTAAAACAAAGACAATACACTTATGGATCAACATAGTTTCTGCAAGGAAGGGACGTGCCTGGTCAAGCTGTCAGAAACCACCCAAAGTTTCTCAGCGTGTGCCCCTTTGCTATTCTGGAAGCTGTGTCAGTTCTTTGAACAAACTTTATTTTTTTAGGCAACTCACCAAAGGGTGATGTAAACCTTGAAGGCTGACAAGTTGGATCTCAGTTCTAGTTTTTTCTCAGAAAACTTTGTTGATTAGAAGAACTTTTAGAGGATGCAGAGAAGGAGACTTTTATTGACTGGGATAATAATTGGCAGCACCGGAATGTTAAAGCAAACCCAAGTTGTGGAGAGTTAACTAGATATCAGAAACTCTTTGATTATAATAATTTGTCTTACTATTTTTTATGATCGTGTATCATAAATACCTGGAATTGATCCTACAGGACTTAAGTGCAAAAAGTTCTGGGCAAAACAGCCTCCATGGAAAAGTCTGGTGTTTTCTACTATATCTGTTCATTAAGATGGTATTTTTTTAAGTGCCTACTGTGTTCCTGGCACTAATGTAAGGGAGATTACAAAGAAGAATAAAACAAGTCTCTGCTCATAAAGGATATACAATATAATAAAATATATATAATCAAATACCATTATAAGATAGTATAAAATAAAAGCACATGAATGGTATAAACAGAAACAGATAACCACAGTATTGGAGCAAGGAGAATAGAGATAAGAGCCATCATCTGATTTCCACGTAAAATTCTATCTTGAACCACTGGAAGCTAAGGAGGGAGCATTAGTTCTTGCTGCTTCTTCTGATGCCTTTGATGTTGGAATCAAGATAAATTATAGAGTATAGGTTTTTATAGCTCTTCCAGAAAAACTCTCTTAACAATATGCAAGATTAGATGTGTCAGAATACTATAAAATCAGAGGACAGACTCCTAATTGTGAAAAAAAATATTGAAACTAATGTTATGAATTAATAGTTATTTCTTTTTATTTTATTAAATTTGCAAAGAAGCAAAAATAAATAAAACAAAAGCTCTGAGGATTAAAAACAGAATGACAGCTTGGTTCATGTATCTTATTTCTCTACTCCGTAAGTATAATAGTTCAGATCACAATAAGAATTTTCACTTAGTAGGTTATATAAAATGCAAAGAGTACATTCCTGAGTGGTACAAATGAACAGGTGGGCAACAAAGTGAAATCTTGTTTGCGTCATCTTGCAAATTGGCATTCAATTTTCCTTCACAGAAAACGCTGTGAATAAAGTTTGACAGCTGTGGAACTTTGACTTATACATTGATTTTTGTATACACAGCCACATTATCTATCTCTTATGCTAAGAAATCTAGGTGGTAGAAATGATCAGTATTTTGGATACAATCCAAGAGGAGTGTGTGGTAGAGTAAATGGACAAATATAATAAGTTGTCTCCTATAAGTTGTCTTTGAAGCATTCTTTGAGATGGTACCAGAGAAAAATGTTTTAAATCTTGGAGTTAATGCTCTTTTGGCTAGCTGTTTTTAAAACAATCTGATGGGGAAACGTTCAATCATATTATTAATAAAATCAGGGCAATTATAAACAAAATATATTTGTTGCCAAACAAAGTAGTTAAGATTGTTTCTAATGAGGATATCAATGTTGTGAAAGTGTATAGTATAATGGGCATTTTCATACATTGCTGATGTGAACATTCATTGGAATACTTGCTTTCCAAAGCAATTTAACGATACATATCAAAAGACTGTAAAGTGTTTAAGCCCTTTGATGCACTATTCCTACTTCTGGGAATCCATCTTATAAAAAAAATAGAAATGTTGTAGAAATTTTATGAACAAAAATCTCACTAATGGAATAAAAGTCCTTCCCTTCAGTCTGACTGAACCAATTTAGGTCATGCACTCACCACTGGACCAGGCATAATGCCCAGAGTATATTCAGACAAGCTAAGACTGAGTTTCTAAGCCAGCCATCAGAAGGAAAATGGGAAAATCAAGACTTGCCTAGACTAATCACTAATGACCCCCAGAGCTGGAGTCAATTCCTGGAACTGTGTTCCTGCTACATAATGGGAGAAGAGTTGAATGCGTGATAGGAGCTAACCTCCATGGCTGCCACATCCGGTCCTCCAATTTTCCCCACCTTAGTGGCCCCGGGATCTGCCAGCCTACTTAAGCCAATAAAATGGAATCATCTCTCATAGTCCCCTTTTACTTGTCCCCTACATCCAGTGCACCACTTAATCCTATTATTAGGCAGAACTGTGTGAAATTCCTAGCAGGTGACATCTTTGACTTACAAAGTTCTACCTGTGAAATATTTCCAAATCCACTCATTTTTTTCTTCTCCACTGCACCAGCCTACTTGAAGCCACCCCATTCTTCACAAAGATAACTGCTATGCCAACTTAGCTGCTCCTATTTCCACTCATCTGCATTCCTCATTTTAAAGCTCACCAATGGTTCCCTATTGCTCTTAGAATGCACTGTAAACTTGTTAGCCGGGCTGTGGAAGCCCCACATCATCACACCCTTGCGTATAAACCTGGTCTCCTTTGAGGTCACTCTCCCCATCCCACTCTGTGCTCCAGCTTCACTGATCCCATGTTCCTCTCTCATGTCTCTCCTGCCATGCCCTCTGCCTGAAATGCTTCCACCTCACTCATCAACTTGCCAGTTCTACACATCTTTCCTGTTTCAACTTCAATTTGCCCTCTCAAACCAGCCTTTCCTGATTTCCCAACCTAATTTATTCCCCCCCAACCCCCAGTTATTCGCTCTCATACTGCCCTACCTATTTGTTTCCTTTCTGGAAACAATTATTAATAACCCATTTATTTTGTTGTTGTTGTTGTTGTGTATTTGTTTAATACACTCTTTCTACTATACTGGAAACTACCTGAGAACAGAAACTGTCTCTTTTGTTTGTTCTCATTAGTCCTGGATACTTAGTAAACTTTTTTTTCATTATTAAATTTACTTATTTATTTATTTTAAGAGAGAGTGAGACAGAGTGCAAGCAGGGAAGGGGCAGAAGGCCCCAGGCCCACCACAGAGCCTGATGTGGGGCTCAATTTCACAACTGTGAGATCCTGACTTGAGCCAAAATCGAGTCAGACGCTTAACGAACTGAGCCACTCAGGCATCCCCATAGTAAACTTTCAGTAAGTATTTGTTGAATGAATAATTGTATGATAAATAAACAAATCAATAGTCTAGGTTAAAATGTTGATGAAAAAAATAGGCTATAAAATTGTGTGGACACTATCATTACAACTATTTTGTTAGACCAAGCATTAAAGAAAGAAAGGCTCAGAAAGAAATAAAATGATAATAGTTGTTTGGGTGATAGGATTATGAGTAATTTGAATTCTTTTCTCTTTGCTTTTCTGTGCTTTCAAATTTTCCTTAAGGAGTATCTAAAACTTGAAAATTACATATTTTACAACTTTGAAAACAATCTTTACTTCCTCTATAATTCTCCTCTTTACAAATACAAAATGAATTTCTGATCTCTCAATATTTATTATAAGTTGTTTTTATATAAATTTTTCCAGCATATCTAACCAATTTCCCTCTTTCCAGCATATATAATTTGAAGAATATACACAGAGATTCTAAATAGAATCCTTTCTTTCTATGGATACATGAGAAGAAAGTCATTAATTCCTTGTTCCAGAGTGTAATGAAAAGTAATTTGATTACATAAAAATCTACATGGCACTGTCTATTATAATAAGTAATGGGTAAATATGTGTATATGTCTTATATGAATAATATGTAATTATGGATTTTCCATATACTTGATGTACTTGACACTTCCTAGCAATTTCATGTGTATAGGTCTCTAAAACTCCATCACTAGGACTTTCAGAACTCTGTGTTATCATCAGTAAAGATCACTATCTATTTCCTGAATAAATTCTCTGTTCATCTCTAACAAATATTCAAGAAACTTTCCCTTCATTCTGTCTCCATTTTGTAAATATCAGATATGTTCATATAAGAAAAGGGGAGAGCAAAATTCTCTCACTTTCCAACATCTTTCAAATTCATATACTTTTTGTCTCATTTCTCCATCCCACCGTTACCCCTCTAATCCAGGCCATTGTCATCTCCAACTTGGACATTGTCATCTCCAACTTGGACATAGCTACAATCCCCTAACTGGTTCCTTCCATCCATTTAAAAACAAACAAACATACACACACACACACACACACACACACACACACGCACACACACCTTTATTAGGATACAGTTTATTTTGGAAAATACAGCACACCTATTTGATTATACGTTTCAGTGAGTTTTGACAAATCTATACCTCAGTGAACTCACCACCACCACTATAAAGATGCAAAATATTTCCATCCCCCCAAATTTCCCTTATGCCCCATCCTAATAGATCCATTGTATGGAAATACTACATTGTTTATTCATTCCTTCTTTATGGACACAAAAATTGTTTCCAGTTTTTTGGCTATTGTGAATAAATCTGCTACCAACATTCATGTACTAGCCTTTGTGAAGACACGTTTTAATTTCTAATGGGTAAATACATAGAATTGCTGAATCATATGCTACATATATTTTTAGCTTCACAAGAAACTGCCAACTGTTTTCCAAACTGGATGTACCACATTGCGTTTGACCAGCAACGTATAAAAATTCCAGTTACCAAGGCGCCTGGGTGGCTCAGTCAGTTAAGCACCTGAGTATTAATTTTGGCTCAGGTGATCATATCATGGTTGTGAGATCAATCTCCAAATCGGACTCCACGCTGGGCATGGAGGCTGCTTAAGATTCTCTCTCTTCCTCTTCCTCTGCCCCTCCCCTGCTTGCTTGTGGTCTCTATCTCTCAAACTCCCTCTCTCAAAAAAAAAAAAAAATCCAGTTGCCAACATCCTTACCAACACTTGGTATTGTAAATCTTTCTAATTTTAGCTATTCTGAAATGTGTATATTGATATCTTATTGTGGTTTAAATTTACATTTCCCTAATGGCTAAAGATGTAGAGCATCTTTTTATGTGACTATTAGCTATTTATTTAATCTTTTTTTGTTAAGTATTTTTCAAATATATTGCCCATTTTAAAAATTGGGTTATGTGTCTACATATAATTGAGTTATAAGGTTTTTGTTTGAGTTATACATTTTTATGTGGTTTAGATACAATTAATTTGGCAGTTATATGTATTGTAAATATATATATTTAATATAAATATATAATATAANGGTTCATGCTTATTGTAGTCTAAGAAATCTTTGCCAACCCCAAATATGTAAAGATTTTCATCTATATTTTTCCTGAAATTTTATAGGTTTTGAATTCCCATAAAAATTTTAGAATCAAGGGGTACCTGGGTGGCTCAGTTGGTTAAGCATCCGACTCTTGATTTCAGCTCAGGTCATGATCTCAACAATTTGTAAGCTCGAGCCCTGCATTGGCCTCTGCGCTGACAGCATGGAACTTGCTTGGGATTCTCTCTCTCCTTCTCTCTCTGCACCTCCCCTGCTTGTGCTGTCTCTCTCTCTCTCAAAATCAACCAGTAAATATTTTAAAACATTTTAGAATCTGGTTGCAAACTTGTACCAAAAAAAAAAAAAATCCTGCTAAAATTTAATAGGCATTGTGTTGAATATATCACTTTGCAGGGAACAGCTATCTCACAAATACTGAATCTTCCCACCCATGAATCTGGTATCTCTCTTCTTCACTATTAAATTTTCTTTTTAATTTTTCTTTTTTTTTTTANAACGATCTTTTTAATTTTTCTGAGCAATGTTTTAAGGTTTATATTGCAATGATTCTGTACTTATTTGTTAAACTTGTCCCTAAGTATTTCACACTTTTTGATCCCTTGTATTTGGTATTTTTTTAATTTCAATTTACAACCGTCCATTGCTAGTATATAAAAATACAATTGAGGGGCACCTGGGTGGCTCAGTCAGTTAAACGTCCAACTTTGGCTCAGGTCATGATCTCATGGTTCATGGGTTTGAGACCCGCATCGGGCTCTGTGCTGACAGCTAGCTCAGAGCCTGGAGCCTGCTTCAGATTCTGTATCTCCCTCTCTCTCTGACCCTCCTCTGCTCATGCTGTCACTGTCTCTCTCTCTCTCAAAAATAAATAAAACATTAAAAAATTTTTTTTAATAAATAAAAGTACAATTGATTTTTTAGACTAGCTTTGTATTTTCCATCCTTGCTAAACTTACTAGTTCTGGTAGCTTTTTGTAGATTTCTTAAGATTTTCTTTGAACATGGGGCCCCTAGGTGGCTCGTCCATTAAGTATCTGACTCTTGGTTTCAGCTCATGATTCATGAGTTTGAGCCCTGTGCTAACAGCACAGAGCCTGTTTGGGATTCTCTCTCCTCTCCCCTCCCTACCTCTCCCTTGATTGCCTTCTCTCACTCTCTCTCTTACGCCCTCTCAAAATAAATACATAAGCTTAAATTTTATTTTCTTTGAACATAATCACATTGTTAGCAAATAGATAATTCTTTCTTCCTTTACAACGTATGTGTCTTTTATTTTTTTCTTGCCTTTTTGCAGTGACTAGAACCTCTAATATTGAACATAAATGGTGAGAGTGGGCATCCTTGCCCAAATTTAGTAAGAAATCATTCAGTTTTCAGAATTAATCATGTTAATTGTAGGTTTTCATGAGTACTCTATCAGGTTGAAGAAGCTCCCTTCTATTGCTAGTTTGCTGAGAGTTTTTATCCCAAATGGGCACAGCATTATTTTGTACATTATTGAATTCTATATGCTAATATATTGTAGGGGTTTTAGCAATCATGTCTGTGAGGTAGGTATACTGGTCTTTGGTTTTCTTTTTTTTGTAATACTTTTATCTAGTTTTGGTAGAAAAGTAAACTTGGTCTCAAAAATTATTTGTAAAGTGGTCCCCCCTTCTCTCTTTCCTAAATGATTTTCTATAGAAATGATATTGTTTCTTTCTTAAATTTGAATAGAATACACCAATATAATTATGTGGGTCCAATGTGTGTGTGTTTGTGTTTGAAAGTTTTTAATTACTAACTCAGTTTCCTTAATACATGTAGGACTCCTCAGATTTTCTATTTCTTGAGTCAGTTTTAGCAAACTGTCTTTCAAAGAATTTTCCCTTTTCACTTAAGTTTTCTAATTTATTGATATGATTTTTAAAATATTTACTTATTCTTTTCATATCTATAAGATCTGTGGTAATGCCACAAATGCCCATCAGTCTACCTACCATTTTAACAATTTTATTGATTTTTCAAAATACCAGCTTTTTGTTTCATTTTGTTTTCTCTATTTTTTTCAATTGTATGGGCTTTCTCTTTCCTTTATTCTACTTATCAGGCTTAATTTGCTTTTTGTCTCTCTAGCTTTTTAAGATAGAAACACATGCTTTGCAATGTTTTTATGTTTTTAATAATTTCCACCTTGTTCCTCATTATACCTTATGTTTTCCTTTATACTCTGGATCATATTTATAATAATTTACTGTTTTTGTCTGCTAGTCAATTTCTCTCTTATTGCTACGTGTGTTTTTATTTATTTTTTTAGTTATGGATCACAGTTTCCACTTCTTTGTATGTTTAGTAATTGTTTAATGATTGCTGGACACTTTGAATAGAATGCCTTCGAGTGCTGGATTTTGTATTGCTTTTAGTGCTGTTGGGCTTTGTTGGTAGACAATGAAGTTATTTGTAAATTGGCTTAATCTTTTGAGGCTTATTATTATGTTATTTTAGGGTGGGTATAAAGTAGCTTTTACTCTGGAACTGAGTATAGCCCCATTTCTAAGGAATCGTTCTTTTGGGGTTTCTGTTAAATACCACAAGTATTTAATAAAATCTCTCCTCTTTGGTTAAAGGAAATTAGGACAATTTGCAGCTCTGGTTGAGTTGTGGAAATTACTTATATCACAGCTTCCCATTGACAGTGCTTTCTTTGAGATTTATTCTTCCTTGGCTTTATAGGTTTCACCCTATGTATGTGTGTATTGATATTGATACTCAGCCAAAGACTCAAGGGAACTTTTATGCAGATTGCTTCCTGAAACTTTGATCTCTTTCTCAATTCCGAAAAAATTGCTGATCTCTATTTGAGCTCCTGAGTCCTGCACCTAGGAATGGAAATTACCTCCAAACAGAAAGCTTTAGTGATGGTAGGGCTTACATCATTTGTTTCCCTTTGCTCAGGGATTACAATCCTGTGCTGCCTGTTGTGTAATATCCGAAAATAGTTGTCTCTTATACTTTGTCCAGTTTTCTCGTTGTTTACAGGGGAAGCATGATTTCAGATCCTATTTAATCTTCGTGGCTGGAAACATAAATGTTTTCCCTCCACTTTTGACATCTGCCATTCATTCTCCATACTGTATCCAGAGTGATTCTCTGAACACAAACCTGATTGTATCAATCCTAAGCTGCAATGAAGAAGATCATCATGGTCTCATCCTTACCCACCCTCCAGCATTTGTCTCCATTCCACAATTTCTACTTTATGGTCCAGCATTACTAAATTACTTCCAGTTATATGCTATGCTCTGTCTCACATCCAGACTATTGCAAATATTCTTCTCTTGATTTAAAATACATACATATCCTGCACCCCACATATACATTATCCCGGACTAATATCTATTTGTCCTTCATAATTAATTTATATGTTTCTTTTTCAGAGAGGTCTACAAAACTTAGAGCTGGTTTTACACTTGCCAAAAGCTGTAAGAATATCCTATATTTGCCTCATCATTTTATCATAATTAGTTGTTTAATATATCTTCTTCATTATACTGTTAAATCCAAGTGAAAGTTCAACATCTCTTTCTCTAAATCTGTTAAATCTCCAGTGTCTAGCATAGCAGCTGGCATAGTAGATTTCAACAAATATTTGATGAATAAATTAATGAAAACCTAAGGTAATTAGCCAAAGAACTGATGGGGGGTGTGGAGCAGGGATGATAGAGAGACAGAGGGAGGAAGGAAACAAACAACAAAACTAATGTTCAAAAAATGGAAGGATCTTAAGGTCAACACTTTTCCATTTTGTTGATGCCATGGGTCAAATTTTCCAGATGCCATTTAATTCCTCTCTCTGTTTTGCCTGTGTCAATAGAGGCACTAAGATGAGAATGGTGCATTTGGAACCCTTCTCTCCAAGAGCCAAGAAGACTCAGGGTAAATGCTTGTCCATAGTGGAGTTTTCAGAAACAATAATGGTGAACAAGTTTCACAATAATTGAGGGTAATACCTGATGAGTCTATTACTCTGTCTTGGGTAATTCCATGGAAGACGGAGATCCATTATGCCTTAACCTGTTTTTTGTCACCACTGTTGTTTTAGTGTCAAGGTAAAAGAATGTCTACAGAGCTGATATGATATTCATCATTCTAATGAAGTCATGTGAACAAACAAAATTAGGTTGTGGCAATCAAAGATCCAGGAAAGAATGTTTGGAAGAATTGAGAGATTCCATGTTTCATAGAGAGAAACTATGCAGAGGTTGTAACATTTTAATTCAAAAGCTGTGAATCATTGCCTGAAATGTAGAAGTGGCCTGCTCATTTGTCATCATTCTGCCTTTATCATTTATCACTTTACCAAAAAATAAAATTCACTCCCATCCATAGCCTGGACTCCCACAGCATGCATTTCAGCACACTAGGCCGCCTTATGCTCCTGCCCTGCCCTGTTTACCACTCCAGTGCCCATCTCTGGGCCAGCCTTGTGTCCTTAAAGTCATATTGGACATTTCTGTGGTAATCATCTCCTTTCCACCTAATATCTTTAACCCTTTCACTGATTAACAAAAGCAAGTCACCCAACTCTGGGGACTCAAGGCACTCCAGAGCCATGTTATTTGACCTCAAGGGGCTTCCCCAGTGCTGCTCAGTGGTTCTTAATTCATCTTGTGATGCTCTGTTGCGTTCCACACTCACAGAGTCTTCAAACCATGGGATTTTGTAAATACCTAAAACCCTAGAGTCCAACAAATCCAAATTCTTTATTTTATAAATAAAAAAATAGAGGAAAGCCCAAGATAGGAAGTCAGATGGTTAATAATGAAGGTCTGGGGTGCCTGGGTGGCTTAGTCGATTAAGCGTCCAACTTTCGCTTAGGTCATGATCTCGCGGTTCGTGGGTTCGAGCTCCGCATCGGGCTCTGTGCTGACTGCCAGCTCAGAGCCTGGAGACTGTTTTAGTCTGTGACTCTCTCTCTCTGACCCTCCCCTGCTCACGCTGTCTCTCTCTCTCTCTCTCCTAGAAATAAATAAAACATTAAAATAAAATAATGAAGGTCTGACTATAATCCTGAAATGGTAAGCTCTAACTCCTTATTCCACTTCAGTTCACCTGTGCCCTGACACTTCAAGGCCTTGGCTTTCATTTCAATGTCTATTCCACCAACAAAAACAGGTCACACAGCTAAAACTCCCCCAATTTTTCCAGTCTCTACCCCAATATGGTAAAGTGCCAGAAAGACTAAGATCCAAATCTCAGGTCTGTCATTTAATACTCATGTGATCTTAGGGCAGTTACTAAACTCATTTTGGCCTAAATTTCTTTACTGATTAAGCAGTAAAAATAGACTGGCGATCTATCCTGTAGGGTTTTTGTGAGGGTTTGGGTGAATGACTGTAAAACAAATAAATGGCTGACAGATAGATGTTCAACGATGACAGCTATTTTTATTTTAACTCTTTTAGCATACTTTTCTCTCCACTTGCAAAGCTGTCCTTACCTACACCCACACCTTCCTCCTTCCAACCTTCTTCCTTCAGAAGTGTGGTTTTCATCTTCCTCCTCTGAGGGCTCTTTTCCATCTGGCTTCTCACCTGCTCAGAACTCCCCTGGTCTTGATAACACCCTTAGGAGAGAGGTTACAGCAGAGTAGTTGCAACTGGGGAGCAGGGAAAAAGCAAGTGACAGGTCCTGGACATGGCGGATATTTGATAACACTAAGGGAATTTTGACATGCCTTCTTCCAACCACTTGAGGGAAATTCTGTCTTATTGAATAACAAGTGTCTAGCTCTCTTATTCCATTTACCATCAATTTCTGGAAAAAAAATTATAGGCAAGGGGGGTCAGCAATAAACCTATATATGCCATTTTATCATTGTTCATTTACTGTACATTTTACTTTAAATGTACAATGGTTCATTTACTGTAGTGCCTGGATGACTTGTTAAAACATGGATTTCTAGATCTCAACCCTAAACTTTTGATTAAGTCCAGACTAGGCTTGACAATTTTATTTCTAACAAGTTCTCAGGTGCTATTGGAGTCCGTATTCAGGGACACCATGAGAACCACTGCTGCACAGCTTTGCTACTTCAAGTGTGGTCTGTGAACCAGCCCCACCGTCCTCACCTGGGAGTTGTCACTAATGCAGAATGCAGGGCCCACGCCACTGACCCAGAATCTGCATTTTAGCCAGATGGATGTGATTCATATACACATTAAAGTTTGAGAAACACTGCTCTGGATCAATGGTTCTCAATCCTCAATAATGTTAAAATCACAGGGAAGGTGGTTTTTTTGTCTGTTTTTAATACTGATTCCTAGACCCTAACCCTGAGATTCTGATTTAGTTGCACTGGAATGGGGCGCCAAGCGTTAGTATTTATAAATACCTGGAAATCTCTTTAAAGTGCAGATTTGGACTGAGGGGGCTAAGGTGAGGCTGAGGTTCTACATTTCTAAAAAGCTCCCAGATGATGTCACTATTGTGGGCTACATTACATTTTAAGTAGCAATCCATTCCAGAAACGGCCATCAGCTCTCTCCTACTCCCCAGATTCAAACACCTTTTTTTCAGCCCTCATTCATCTTCATCTCTGCAGCTGTTATCCATTCTTCCTTCCTTAAAACACTGTTTCTCAGCTTTGATTGCAAATTGCCATTACCTAAAAAGCATTAAGAACTACTGATTCCTGGGTTCCACCCAGAGATTCTGATGTAACTGGTATAGAAGGCAGCCTGAGAATTGGAATGTCTACTTTCCTCTGATATTCCTAATGGGAGCATAGTTTAAGAAGCACTGGTTTAAAACCATTGCTTGCCATATCCCTGAGATACAGCACTATTCTATATTTTCTCCTACCTCTTGATCACTTCTTGGTATCTGTCATTTTTCTACTTTCTTTTTTTTTTTTTATTAAAACTTTTTTTAATGTTTTACTTTTGAGAGAGAGAGAGAGAGAGAGCACAAGAAGGGTGAGAGTAGAGAGAGAGGGGGGCAGAGGATTTGAAGCAGGCTGGGTGCTGATAGCACAGAAACTAATGCAGGGCTTAAACTCATGAACCATGAGATAATGACCTGAGCCAAAGTCAGACACTTAACCAACTGAGCCACTCAGGTACCCCTGATACTTGCTACTTTTTAAAATTATTCTGATGGCTTTTATCCATCACTACTCTAGTAACAGAATTCTTGTATGTTTATGAACACTTGACCTGTACCTAAGCTCCCCAATCCTGTCTCTCTTGATGTCTACATTTGAGTTACAAGTCCATTCATTCTCATAGTCTCCCAGCCTCAAAACTAGACAGGTGGAAACATCCAGACACTTAGAGCTTGATTCCTCTTTCTGATGCTTCTGCCCTGCTCAGCCAGGGGCAGGCTGTTTCCTCTCCTCTCCTTGGATGTCTCTCCTACATGGCTTTTCACTTCCATTTCCACTCATGGCTGCTTCTGGCCTTCATGGTCTTTTGTGGCTACTACCATAGTCTCCAAAATATCTCTCCTTCTCACTTCTCTCCCCTAACTCAGTTTACACATCTTGACCATGGAGCCAATTTGTCATCCCACCTCTATGGCATCTGTCAACATCCCACTGAAGTAGCACTCTCAGGGAATCCCATCACGGGAATGTTACAATTTATTGTTTTAAAAAAATAGTATCTCCCCATGACACACATGCCCAGCCTGCCTTATCTGCCTTTCTTTTATTCATAGCACTTGTCACTTTTAACTTTTGTATTATTTGTTTGTTCTATTTATTATTAAGTATCTGTCTCTTACCATTAGAGTATAAGCTACATTAAGGCAAACAATTTTCTCTTTTGTTCTTTGACTTGTCTCAAGAACCTAGAAGACCTCTGGCACTCAACTGTTATTTGTTGAATAAATTAATAGATTTCAACCATAGTCAGCAATGTAGATATCAGTTAATTATTCATAAATTAGATAAGTCCTGTTACCAGAGTTAGAAGCTCCCCGGCAGAACTCCCTTAAGCCCTTGCCCCCCCGTAGACAACTCTAGGTTTCAGAAGGTGGAAGGGTGAAGAGAAGGTGGGAAGTAGAGGTCAGTGGGGAGGGACAAAGGAGAGTGGGGGGGACCAGTCCTCAGACAAAACCCTCGGAGAACTGATTTTTGCAGGCCTTTGGTTGTTCCCTATCTATCCCAGTGCATCTATAAGATGTTTAAGTCCCTTGTCTGGTCACTATTAAGCCCTGATGCAAACTGCAGAGGGCTGCAAGTACAAGACAAGGGCTAACCTACAGGCTGAGAAACGCTCAATAGGCAAAAGTGACTTCTTCAGGGCCTCCCTGCACCAAGGACAGGCAAGCAATCTTTCTTCTCCGAGATTAACCTGGCCTAGAGCCACAGTAAACACCCAATCTCCCTTACAGGGAGGAAAGATTAAATATCTGATTAAAATTTTTGGCTGCTAATTTATTGAACTTGGATAGATGGACCATTTGGAAGTCATGTGACTTTCTCTGTGTGTCTGCCGCTGTTGTTCCTTGGAGCGGGGTCATGGGCTCTGCGTGGGCGGGTGGGGGCTGGTAGGCCGAGGGGCACTCTCCCGGCCACCTCTGTAAATTCGGGAGCCAGCTCTTTCGGGCCAGTTAGTTTGGGAATGTCCACATTGACGGTGTCAGCTTCTGTCTCAACCTCTCACTCTGTTCTTGTCGCTTTGTAGATTGGTTCATTTCAGCCATCCCCCGCCTATTGTTCTGAGCTGCCCAGCAAAATGATGTCATAGGCATCTTAAAAGTATACAGGAAGTCTTCAAAGCTGAATGACTTCAATATACTTTATTCCGTGGACTCCTGCTGTTGGCTGTCTATAGAAACCCTGAACCTACAGGCTTCAGGGAGGCAGCTGTTGATTGAGAGCCCCTCTTCCCCCACCACTCCATTTTCTCCCCCACCTTGGGGCCTCTCTGCCCACTCCTCACCTGCATCCCAGGGCCCTGGACACAGGTCAGCACCAGAAGATAGAAGGGAAGCTAGAAGGAGAGCCAGAGGGATAGGAGGTCAAAGGGAGATTTCTCAAGAAAACAGAGGCCTGGGACTCTCAGGAGAACCAAAGGTCACCTTTACTGGCCTTTGGATAATAGAGCCAGTCAGTCTGGCAGAGCTGCCAGTCATAGCTATGTCCCTGCAGAGGGCAAAGTGACAGAAACCACAAGGGACTTGCCTCCACTTGCAAACAGCAGCAAGGTTGCAGTGAGACTGCTGCCCAGTGATTTTGAGTAAAGTTAAACAGATGGCAGTTTGTAACAGGGTAATAATAAGAAATATATGTGCAAGTCTTTAAAGTTTACACAGCAGGCTTTTATGTATCTATTATTGTAAGCAGCCATCACAAAATCCTTGTGAGGTATTAGCTCCCTTTTAACAACGGGGATCAAAAATATACAGCAGAGGGGCACCTGTGGGGCTCAGTCCGTTGTGCATCCAACTCTTGATTTAGGCTCAGGTCCTGATCCCAGGGTTGTGGGATCGAACCTATGTCCTGCTGAGCATGGAGCCTGCTTAAGATTCTCTCTCACTCTCTCTCTTTCTCTTTTCCTCTGCCCCTCTCCCCCACTCTCTCTCTCTCCCTCTCCCATGCAAATAAAAATAATAATAAATTTTAAAAATACATATAAAGCAGTCTTTTTGTTGTTGTTGTTTTTACTTACACAAGGTCACCCAGATGTCAAGGGTGGAACTGGGACTCAAGTCCAAATCTGACCTACTTCTCAGCCCTCCACTTTGTGCTCAAATTGGGATCCTAGCTTCCTTTCCTTATTCCTACTCTTTATAGAAATTGCCCTAGGGGTGCCTGGGTGGCTCAGTTAGTTAGGAGTCTGACTTCAGCTCAGGTCATGTCATGATCTCACGGTTCATGTGTTCAAGCCCTGAACTGGGCTCTGTACTGACAGCTCAGAGCCAGGAGCCTACTTCGGATTTTGTGTCTCCCTCTCTCTCTACCCCTTCCCTGCTCAAGTTCTCTCTCTCTCAAAAATAAATAAACATTAACTCTTTTTAAAAAATTGCCCTAAATGAGTCTTGGAGTAGCTATTTAGTTGGTAGTATTGCTCAATCTTATGGAACTACTAGAACTTTCCTCTACTAGAACTTTCCTTTGCGCCCCTCCTCTATAAATGACAGTTTGTGCTGGCCCTGGTGTATTTGCCTGTCTCTGCCTGTGCAACTTTCCAAGGCTTTGGAGATAACTAATTTCATATGTCCACAGATTAGCCCTTGTGGTGAGGCTGGGAAATGTCTTTTCATTATTCCATACATTGGAGACACTGTAGCTCAATGATACTGGTGTTGAGGTAAGTAAATGTACCCAGAACAAGATGTGTGATTTTCTTTTTTTTTTAATTGTCTTATTTTTTTTTCTAATAGTTTATTGTCAAATTAGTTTCCACATAACACTCAGTGCTCATCCCCACAAGTGCCCTCCTCCATGCCCATCCCCCTCCCCCCCACATCCATCAGTCCTCAGTTTTTGTCATCATTCAAGAGTCTCTCATGGTTTGCTTCTCTCCCTTTCCCCCACCATTTCCCCCCTTCTTCTCCCCCTTGTTACTCCATCAAGTTCCTCCTAATCCTCCTATACGTGCAAACATATGGTATTTGTCCTTCTCTGCCTGACTTATTTCACTCAGCATAACACCCTCAAGGTCCATCCATGTTGCTACACATGGCCAGATTTCATTGTTTCTCATTGCCATGTAGTATTCCATGGTATAGATAAACCAAGGATGTGTGATTTTCTAAAGACATTTTCCACTAACACGTAAGGCAGGAGGTGTTAATCTGAGGTCTATAGACAGGATTTCAGGGGTCTATTGAAAAATATGGAAGAAAGTTATGTCTTTCTTTTCATTACCCTTAACTGAAATTTAATTTCTCCAATTATGAGTGTAGGCAACACACCACATTAGTATTACAGTATCTATGACTTTGCCACCAATGGAAACCACAAATTTTTTCAAATCAAATTTTAGTTGTACCAGATACCTCAAAATATCATTTATGCACATCACTGCTTGGAATTATGGCAATTAGGCCTGCTGCTAAGTCTTGTTATTATATTATTAAAGGGAAACATATATTTTAATATCACAAATTTTTTTTAAACATTTTGATCATGCAGGCTCTTACCCGCATAGAAGAAACCCAACCTGCTTTCAAGATCCTTATCTTCACCTGGCCCTAATTATTTCTTGAAGTCCCTATAGATATTTCAGATATTCCCATATAATTGGCTTCCTTTGTAATCCTAATATATTTTATGTTTTTAAGAACATTATTCTCTGGGGCACCTGGGTGGTTCAATGGGTTAAGCCTCTGACTTTGGCTTACGTCGTGATCTCACAGTTTGTGAGTTCGAGCCCTGCAACAGACTCTGTGTTGACGCCTTGGAGCCTGGATCCTGTTTCAGATTCTGTGTCTCCCACTCTATCTCTGTCTCTATCTCTGCTCCTCCTCTGCTCATGCTCTGTCTCTTTCTCTCAAAAATAAATCAATATTAAAAAAATTAAAAAATAAAAGTTAAAAAAAAGAACACTATTCTGATAAAGAATCCATAGGCTTCCCCAGACTTCCAAAGGGGCCCATCTCCCAATATAAAGTAAAGGGCCCTAGATGTTATTTTGCTGGAATTGGAGGGTTAAAGGAATATAAGAGGCTTGGTGATTTGACCTGGACCTTCCCACCACCTGCTGGGACTTGACTCTGGGCAGATGAAGCGTGATGGCCAACAACTCAGGGCCATGTCCAGTGAAGAACTGAGGCCTTGTGGGAGGCTGTGCTCACTGGACATGGTGCAGGGCTGCTGTATAGGCTGGTTCACACCACCACATGTACCTCAGGAACTATATCTTCCATCTGTATCACCACTAGTGCTCCTTTTCACTAAGCCTCACATCAGCACTTTGAAAGTTTTGTTTTGTGTTTTGCGGCTACTTAGTCACACTAATCACCTGCAAGTCTTTGCCTCTGGCTATTTCCCTAACTTTAGAGGAAGTAGGGTCAGGATGAGCTGTTACATGTACAGTTATCAAGTCTGATTTCGTAGCACATTTAAGTGGCCACTGTGAACCAGACATTATACAACATGGCAGTCAACTTGAGACCTCTTCGTGGCCCTCAATTTGGAAAGTTGTCAAGCCAGGGGTCAGGAGGGAACTGCATTGTTGGAACTAGAGGGTATGCACAGTCATTAGAGATTTTATCCAACCTATCTGGCCTAGGTGGTGTGACACTAATACTTACTCAGTATACACCAGCCATGCTATTCTGGATTCTCATTGTTCATGTGGCTACAGCCCTTCCCTGTCTATGAAGACATGGCTAACTCTCAAGGGCTTGTGGCCTCAATCAACCTGCATGGAAGGAATCCAACCCCTTTTCAAATCCTTTTCTCTATCCAGCCCTAATTATTTACTTAAGTTCTATGGGGATGTTTCAAATATTCTTATGAATCAGTCTAGACTGAATCTTGACTACCACCCCTGTAGCCTGACACAGGAATCCAGGCCTCTCTTTACTGCTGACCTTGCTGCCCCATGCCACTAGGACATGGCCACTGCATACTCCTGCTGATCTCTGCTTCCCCTGATTGAGGATCAATTCTTGGCTACCAGTCTCAATCCTCCAGACATTTGACTATCAGCAGCTGGCTGCAAAAGGTGGAGAGCTCCCACTGCTGGAGGCTGTGGCAGGGCAGCCTGGGCTTAGAGACGGTGCAAGTCTGGCTCGTGGAGCAACACTTTCTCTTACACAGATAGCCCTTCCCACCTCAGGATGCACAGAGCTCTCCAGAGTAGCAGGGTAGGGACAGGTTCAAGAAAAACCAAGCTGGGCATACTTAGAACTGCACTTTCTCTTTACTGAGTCAGATCCACCATACTTGACACGCCTTTCCTTAGGCTGAATCCTTTCTTAGATTTGAAAGACTCCCCTGCAATCTGACCTCTGATGCCTTGCCCTGCCTTCCTCATTTTGTTCTCCAGACAAACCTGAATATATCAGGACCATGTTCAAGGACCTGATTTAACTTCTATTACAGCAAGCCTCCCGAATCCTGAAAAAAATCCAAAACACAACTATCAGGAGGGTTAAGAGGAAAGGATTATCCTAACACCACACCTCAGACCTGTCTACACTTGGTAGAACTAGTCTCCTTCAGATGCTCTTGAGGAAACCAAGAGTGAAAAAGCAGTGAGAAGACTTCCTGCACTAACTTTCTGGACTTCCAGTACAATCTTGGTATTTGGCGAGGTAGAAAGAATCCAGATTTTAGGGTTAGAGTAAGGTCTGCTTCATGGCAGCTTTGACACTTGAATAAGATCTCTCTGAGCCTACTTTCTTATATAGAAATGGGAAATAGTCATACTTGGATTTACGGTTACTTGGAGGATTCACTGGAATACCTAATATACAGTACCTAAGACAATGCCTTATACATAGTTGGCAATTGATACATCTTAATTCTTATTTTGAATATTACTTTTTTGTTCTATGCTTTGGTGTACCAGCTGGATGTAAGAAGCATTGACGGGAGGTTTCTGGAATTGCATAACAAGCTTATTGATTAAATAAATATTTCTTTGCTATTCACTAAGTCCTAAAAGAGAAACACAAACAATATGAAATTGTTTATGTTATGAAATAATAGCATACGTTACTGACTAATCTGCAGAATAAAACAAAAGTTATACTATTTGATATCAGTATATAGTAAAAAGAAAAAAAGAGGCAGGAAAGAGAAGTTATACTATTTATGTACCTATACGTGCCAAAAATATGCCAACATTCTTGCTGTATCCTCTAAAGGTCACATTACAATGAGGACACTGAGGTACTCTCGATTCGATCTCTAGAAAAGAATGTCATTTTTTTCTTCTTCTTTCACTTTCCTGTGTATGTCTAAGACTTAGGCTTAATTATCCAC
Organism: Crocuta crocuta; assembly: GCF_008692635.1. NCBI lineage: Eukaryota > Metazoa > Chordata > Mammalia > Carnivora > Hyaenidae > Crocuta > Crocuta crocuta. Next base: position 13,735,175 of record NW_027532249.1, read on the forward strand.
TTCCTACATAAATCCAGCTGCATGCTCCTTAGTTCCAAGCCTCACTGGCTTTATTCCAGATGTGAAGTACCTTGGCTTAGTTGGACAGATGTATGTAGGCTGTTCTTTGTGTTCCCACCTGAGACCAACAACATTCCCAAGCCTGTGCACTAAGAGAGAAACAGCACTACTAATACAATGAAAGTATCCAGAGACCTGCTTTATTTGTCACTGATGCTTCTCTCCCAGTTATTTCCAAGGCAGCTTTCACTGTGATCTGCTTCACCTGGAAATTCTGAGCAATGCTCTACTTAAATTTAACAAAATTCCACTTGTAACAGAGCTAGGAAGAAAGGGTGGGCAGCAGGACTGACAGAAAGGGGGAATCTCCCTTCTGTGGCTCTACACGATTTGATTCTGTGACCTTCAAAGTCTGAAAAGGAAAATTGAGTTGATTCATAAACAACCAGGGACTAAAATACTTCTGGTTTCCTTTTATTGTACTTCTGGGAACCAGCTGATTATGTTCAAAACTCTGGATGTTTAAAGCTGATTCAGGAACCACAGTGAGTTTTCTAGGTTGTTTATTTTGACATTTTTGTCTCATTTTTGTCACTCAATCATAAAGGAATAGAAAAGGTTCATCTTGAAAGAAGGAAGCTGATCAGCGGTCAAGAATGCCAGGTTAAACACCAGAGACAAACACGAAGGGCTGAGTTCCCACAGATCCCCACAGGGCCTATTTCCAGAACAGAATCTGAAAGGCAGAAGGGAGACTGCTCTGCCTCTGGACTTAATTTAATCTCAGGTGGCTAAAGCATGCCTCGTGCTTCAACTGTAAGGATGGTGATATTGAGACACTAAATAAAACCTGGGTCACCCTTAAATAATAAAGAAGGGACCCAAGAGTTGGTGTGGTAATAATGTCTTGCACTTCTTTAGCATTCAGAGTTCGAAACTGTAAGCATCTTCCTAAGTACGTTTTGTTTGATTCCTTATCACAACCCAAACAGGATTAGCCCCATTCCTCATAATTTTGTGGTTGAAAAGCTGCCAGTACTGATGTTCTTTTGAGAAAAAAAAATAAAAAGTAGGTAGTCTAAAAACAATTAGGAAGAGACTTTACACCACCCCTCCCACTGAAGAGAAACTTCCCCACTTTGAGCTACAGGTTCCGAAGAGTGCTCTCTACCATCATCCTTCTAAAACATGCTCATGCAAGTATTGGGAGCAGTTCTTGTTATTCATCTTTCCCTTTGATGCCTTATATAAGTCAAAACCTGATGGATACTCCAGAAAGTCTACTTTCTTCTCCTTTCTGTGACCTATTAAATTTGAAACCCAACTTAAGGCTACCAAGGAGGATAGTGGGAATAACATAGCCCCATGCCTATAATTTATCTCATCTGCCAGGGAACTGAAAACTAAACTGGAATAATCAGTGCTTGCCACCTCGTTGCTTGCTAACTATCTCTCTGATTTGAGGCAGGGGGAATGATTCTGGTTTAGTCTATAATGTTGCAACATATTTAAATTTTTTTTGGACATTGGTGTGGTATAAATCTAAGTAAATAATGATAATAAAGGGCAAAAAAGGTCTCCAAGAAGGTCTCTCCTGGGAGGCAAAAGAGTGACAATCTAGTCTTCCTGTGCTTGCAAGCTTAGGTGATGCACTGAACCTCTGGATGGTACTCATCAAATGGGGAATAAAAACATCATCAATTTAAAAACAAAGAATTGAATCAATTTGCTTATAGTCCTTTTGTTTCTTAATGCTTTCATCAAAGCATTTAACTCTTAAACAATCTTGTAGATGAACTCAAACTCAAACCACAATAATGTGTCTAAAATTATTTTTAACAGTCAAACCTCCACATAGATTTTGCACTGACATTTGGGAGAGAAGTGATGCAAATCAGTGTTTCCGTCTGGCTCTCATAAACTGTTGCTTATCCTGATAAAGTAACCCAAGCACCTGCTAAGGGTGAAGAAGCACAGAAGATGAAGGCTTTTTGCTTCCAGACTGATATGAAAAGAGGAATGGTCATTGATCTTAGAGAAATTTCCATTTCTAAGTATGTATTTTTAAAACTCCTTCTTTCCTTTGTGTTCCCTAGGTTAGCATAAATTGAACTCACACAAACATTTTATTTGTAGCTTCTTCATGTCTTGGATTGAAATGCTGAGCTATCTTAGATTTCTAACTAGCCTCTTAGCTTCCTGAGATAAACATCTCCTTCCTCATCCTCAACTCAGTGTCTCAACTGCACCAGGGACATAAAAAAGGTTGAACTGAATCGACCTGATCTCTTCATTATTCAGCTGGACTCTAGCTTTTGCTAAATGTTTCTTAGCTCTAGTTGGGAACCAGAAAATTATGATTTTAGTAACAACTAAAAATAATACTAAAAGTAGGAAGTCCTAGCCCAGATGAGATTATGTCTGCCTCAAATTAAAAACAGCAGAGAAATATTAATATGTCCATTAGAGTACTGTAAAATGCTCCAATTCTTTCTCTGATTCCTTAGTGAGTCAAGGATCCCATTTGGAGTTCATCTGCAACTTCAAATTTGCCTAAGAAAGACTTCCATTGCAAAGCATCAGACTCATTTTGCAAGTTCAAAATATCCAAGTAAACTGTTTATTATTATTTGTAAATATTTTTCTGAAGTCACTTTTAATAACATAATTTCATTCTTAATACAGTTTGACTTGGGAGGTTTTGATGCCCTTCTGAAGTATATGGTGTAGGAAAATACAGAAAGATATAATTATCCCTGAAAATAAGAGAAGTGATGCACATAGAAGATATACAGCTTGTTCAATATCTCCTGGGTACCCAGCACTCAGGAAACTTCATAGTGATGGACAGTAGGATTCTAGTAGCTGGTTTTTCATCTAACACTTTTTCAATAAGGGGTGCCTGCCAACCTGCCATAACAACTTCCTAAACTTTGACAGGGTCTTGACCATTGCCATTTTGATGCTTCAAGGAAGGCTGGCTTGCTTTTTACAGAATCCGTTCTCAGGGAAATGCTGTGAGAAAGCCATAGGCTCTACATGTAAAACACGAGAGCTCCCTCTACAGCAGGTACCAGCCGGTTGCCCTGTGCTGGGACCCAAATCGAAGGTAACAAACAGAATAAAAACAAAGCTCTATTGGCTTCTCTTCATGAGTACACAATATGGTGGAAATGAGAAGGGAGAACTGCTCTGTTTGCCAAGCAGAGGAGAGGAGCAATGAAAGAGAAGGTATTGTGTAAGAGAATGGAGTGTCTGTAAGCAGATTATTGTTCTGCATAAAGCTTTCCTGTAATAACAATGAGCAATTTAGTTCAAGTTATTCAAATTCTTGGTTCTCTCTCTCTCTCTCTCTCTCTCTCTAAGGTGGAAAAGGAAGAGCAGAGTGGGTGTCAGGAGGAGGAGGAGGAGGAGGAGGAGGAGGGAGAAAATTAGAAAACAATACAGCAGCAAGCCAGGCTTCCCAGCACCCCTGAAGAGGCACGTCCCACCAAATTCCTCTGGGCGCCATCGACTGACCAGATGAAGAGCTTCAGGGTCATCAAAGGAAGGAGAAATGAGGAGTTGCCTGAATCTGTGTTGATTGGTGCACTGCACAGGGTGAAATGTAAAACTCAAAGGGAAAGGGCAAAGCAGATGAGGAATTATATTCCTGAAGAAACTGTGCAGTTTGAGAACTGTGAAATGTCATTGGCAGGTAGCCCATTACCGTTACAAAAATGTGAAATATGTGCACTGCAGACAAAGGGGACCCACTGTAAACACGGCTCAATAATTCTTTCAAACGAGACACACACACACACACACACACACACACACACCGTATTTACCTTTCAGAGACACTGGGTCACTCTGCCTTACACAGAAAGAAGGAAGTGTCTCTAACACCTTAAAGTCTTGAGTGCATACCACATACCACAAAATTTGAATGTGGCTGATAATGGGCACAGCGGTCATTGAAAGCTAACCAACTCAGCAGAAGCATCTATGTGGGCAATATATTCCAACAACTTCTAGAGGTTAATGTATGTCCTTTTCCCAGAAGTCACAGTATATTCCTCTATTTAAAAGGTAAATATATTATTAGAATCAGACTCTTTTTTTTAACCCTCAAATCAAAAATAAAAAGTGGGGGAGAGCTTTCTGCCCACCTCCCACATCTGTTCCCCATCTCTGCAGAGACAACCTGGAGTGCTCAGTATTTAATGACTTTAATTAGATGTTTCTAGAAAAATAAAATTTGGGTATGGACTAAAACAGGATTCTGGAATATGTTTGAGATGGTGCAATCTCTTTACTGAGAGGGAGGAAGCAGGGAGAAATAAAGTTAACTGAAGATTAAAAATTAATGGGTGACTGGTAAATAGACTGGCAAAATCTGGTATATTCATACAATTGAACACAATTCAGCAATCTAGAAAGGGATGAAATACTAATACATTCTGTTACATGGATGGACTTCAGAAACACCATGCTGAGTAAGAGAAGCTGACACCAAAACCCACATATTGTATGATTCCATTTACATAAAATGTCCTGCAAAGGTAAATCTATAGAGACCAAAAGTAAAATAGTATTCTCCTGGGGCCAGGAATGGGGATTAACTATAAATAGCAGTGAGGTATCTTATTGGAGTGAAAGGGGTGTTCTAACATTGGATGATGGTGATGTTTGCACAACTGAGTAAATTTACTAAAAATCATTGAATTGTATACGTTAACTGGGTGAATTTATGGCCTATAAATTATATCTCAATAAAGTTTTTAAAAAGTGAACGGATGATTTGACAGAAGCCACCAATTTGATTTAAAAAGATTGTAAGGAAAGAAAATGGTTAAAAATGAAAATATGTAACTGCCCCTTAAACTCCTTTGGGTAGGTCTATACATAATCCAACTAATTATAACACTTTGTCCCTTTTTTAAAGTTTGTTTATTTTGAGGGGGGGAGGGACAGAGAGAGAGAGAAACAGAGAACCCCAAGCAGGCTCTGCACCTGCAGTATGGAGCCCAACGTGGGGCCTGAAATCACAAACCATGAGATCATGACCTGAGGCGAAACCAAAAGTTGGATGTTTAACCAACTGAGCCACCCAGGTGCCCCTAACGCTTTGTTTCTTAACTAAAGTATTTCACACACCCCATATTGGAGTTACCTGTGTGTGTATGTGTCTCTCTCCTAGACTGTGAGGTTTCAGGAGGATCCCTTTTATATTTATTTCCTACCATCATCAGTGCCATGCACAGAAGGTTTCACAGAGGAGACACTTAAAGAATATTTTCTGATTTAAAAAACTCAAAAAAATTTTAAATCGAAAAATAATCTTTAGGAAAGGAAAAAGTTTATATGGAACAAGAGAAAAGATGAATCATCCAAAGGAGTTAGATATTATGTAAATATACATGTTTTCTCTAGAAAACCAACTTCCAAGTAAAGGCCTATTAAAATAGAAAGAGCATTTTTTGGAGAGAATCTAAGTCCTCAAAGGAAGGAAGAGAAGAAATATAGGTACAAATGAAATGCCAGAAACAAAAATGTACCTATTAATATATCAATATTGTCTCTCCAGAAACCTAGGAGCAGAAAGCAATGATAAGTACTGAGAAGCACTCTAAATTGTGGGGTCTGGTACAGGAGGCAGCTGTGAGGTGTGGGGGCTGAGAGTAATGGTCTGACAACAGACTACAGACTGGCGGAGCAGGCAACTTTGGCAAACCATGAGAACAGGGCATTGTCAGCAGACAGCTGAGTGAAGGGACACATCTTGAGTTGATCAATATTTATCAATGAATACAATCCTTATGCATGGTATCTTATTACAAAGACAACTCAGCTGAGACATGACTCTTCTGTCTCACCAAAAATACCTCTGGGGGCGCCTGGGTGACTCAGTCAGTTAAACGTCTGACTTCAGCTCAAGTCATGATCTCATAGCTTGTGAGTTTGAGCCCCACGTCGGGTTCTGTGCTGACAGCTCAGAGCCTGGAGCCTGCTTCAGATTCTGTGGTCTCCCTCTCTCCATTCATGTGCTCTCTCTCTCTCTCTCTCAATAATAAATAAACATTAAAAAAATACCCCTGGGGGTTTGGGGTGCCTGGGGAGCTCAGTCTGTTAAGCATCTGACTCTTGATTTCAGCTCAGGTCATGATCTCATGGTGTAAGACTGGGCCTCACATCAAACTCCACACCAAACATGAAGCCCGCTTAAGATTCTCTCTCTCTCTCTCTGCCCCTTCCCTCAAAACAAATAAACAAATAGATAAATAAATAAAATATTTTTAAAAAATACCTCTGAAACAAAAACCACCAACTAGTATGTTCAACCAAGACGTTCCTCCGGCCATATTATTGATCTGCTGTCTTGGACAAAGCTTGGTTAAGTCCATAAGATTCAGGAGTTACTCCAGGGAGCAGAGTCCATCATTTAGCCAAGTTGGCAGCAGTGCCCAGGACAAAGGCTCAAACACTGAAATAACCAAGCAAATAACATCTGCTAGACTTAAGTTTGAAGAGGAAAGAAAGAAAGGAAGGAAGGAAGGGAGAAGAGAAGGAAGGGAGGATAGACAACAATCCTTAAAAACAGAAAAATAATGATTAAAGGGGTAGAAAAATAGCATCCATTCAATTTTACAGTTGACTAATTTGTGTGAGTCCCTGGGGAAGCTAAGAGATGACAACTATTGTCACTTTTTTAAAAAGAACAATTTTGAAGAAATGTTGGATAATTATTCTAATTCTCCACGGATAAACAAAGAAAAGGCATTTAAGTTGCCAAAAGAGGAAATTTCAATTAGCCATAAAGCAATCTTGACAATAAGGGTAACTTAGCAGGTTCCTAGGAGAGCCACATGCCATTCCTCCCTGGAGATGTCTGAGAAGGCAATTCTAATTCTGCTTAGGGGGAGTAAATATAGAGCTGTCTGAGGCAAGAAGCTGAACTAGGAACCACTTCTGCTCCCTTCCTGATCTCTGATTTTACTCAATTTTCTATTGCTTATCTTCCAAGTGTGCTTGTAATAACCTGCCCCTCTTGCAAGCACCTTCTTGTAAATGAGATGCCTATCTGGGTTCATCCCAGCTAAATAAACTGAATTCAATAAAACCCATCCCGGGTTATGCTCCAGGAGAGTTATTACCCCACGAACATGCTACTGCTGCTACTGTTACCTAATGCTTTAACTTCTCCTTTAGGCTTGAGTTATGCTATGTTGTTGTATATCTAAGATAAGAGGCTGTCTGGAGTCTGTTCAATGTTATCGCATAACACACAGTGACTTTTTTATTGAAGGCACTCTATGAGTACCTCTGCACTGATGCAGGGTTTATTGAAACTAATTCAGAGACTCTGTGTCTCTGTGTGTGTGTGCATGTGTGCATGTACATGCGTGTGCACACGCATGTCTGTACACTCTCATTTATAATACTTAAGAATATATGTATTTTTTAATGTTTTTTTAATGTTTTATTTATTTCTAGGAGAGAGAGAGAGAGACAACGTGAGCAGGGGAGGGTCAGAGAGAGAGGGAGTCACAGACTCTGAAACAGGCTCCAGGCTCTGAGCTGGCAGTCAGCACAGAGACCGACGCGGGGCTCGAACCCACGAACCGTGAGATCATGACCTAAGCGAAAGTCGGACGCTTAACTGACTAAGCCACCCAGGCGCCCCTTTAATGTTTTATTTATTTGAGAGAGAGAGAGAGAGAGAGAGTACACGTGCATGCGGGCATGAGTCGGGGAGGGGCAGAAAGAGGAGGACAGAGGATCTGAAGTGGGCTCTGTGCTGATGGCAGCCAGCATGATGCGGGGCCTGAATTCACAAACTGTGAGATCGTGACCTGAGCCTAAGTTAAGAGACTCAACCAACTAAGCCACCTGGGCACCCCAAGAATATATATGTATTTTTAAAGATAAATGCTGAACTGAAAACAAAGTCATGATGTTACTCTCCACAGTTAGCTGATAATCTGCATTAGTGTGCCATGCTGCTATACTCTGTGTTGTATCAAGCTAGCTTTCAACTTAAAGTGAAGACACCAGTCACTTAAATGGCAGCACAATGGGAGTTTGCTTGTCTCTCCATCTGACTCTGTCCAGTTTCTACTACTTTGGATTCTTGAAGATGCAGCAATTTCCGAACATGAGATCCTCAGCCTGCTAGGCCTTAAAAAAGTTAAAAATGGGGTATTCTGATAGAGTGTCAATGTTTCAAAAAGCCTAATGGAAATTTTACATTTCCTAAAAAAGTTGCAATGGACAGTCTGTCTTGTTGGATTTTCAATTTTATCAATTCCTTGAATCATCTGATTTATCTCATAATTACCAGAAGCTCTAGCTGACATAATACATGATTTTGATGAGTCAATTACTGGGAGAAATTAAGTATTCCTTAAAACTGTAGTTTGATGGGAGAAAAATATTTCAAAAAATGGAATCTAAAAAAGAAAAAAAAAAAACATGTAAATTCCCTTGTGATAGAAAGGTTTGGTACCCCCACCATGAAAACAGCATGAAGGAATAGGAGAGCACTGACCCAGGAATCGTCATTTATCAAATAAAAGCATACCCAGACATCTCATAAAATAAAGTCCAACTAAAAAAAGAAACAAAAATACATGTCATACTTCTACTTCCTGCCGATGATTCAGGGCCCAAATGCAACATGAACCTGAAAAAATTGACAACCATTTCCTCCTTACTACATAGGCCCAGACTTCTGAGGCAGCCAGAAAAATATTCTACATTTCTTTCTTCTGCCCATCTTCTTAGTCTATTCAGAGAACACAACTTCCAGGGGAAAATTGTGCAATAAATAGTTGGAAGATTAGTGTTGGCATTTCTGTGCTTCTGACCAGAGACAAGGAAAGAAAAATTTTCTCTAGTTTTTTGCTATTTGGAAGCTATGAATTTTAAACTATCCCATCGGTTCTTAGTATCAAAGAAGCAAATAATGAGTAGGAAAAGATGCCACATCAATAAAGCAACATTGACATAGCAGAATGTCAGCTGGAAACTGAAAATTGGACCATTAGTTCTCTGAAAGTTTGCCCTCTAATCTGTAGATCAAATAAAGGAATGTGACAATCACATGATACAAGCAGGTTGAAAACAGGAAAATCCACACATTGTATGTGGTATATCCATAGAGTAGAAGATCATTTGACTATAAAAAGTAATGAAATACTCACAGATGCTACAAAATAGATGAACATTGGAAACATTTATATCAAGTGAAAGAAACCAGATGCAAAAATTACATGGTATATTATTCAATTTGTGTAAAATATTCAGAAAAGGTAAGTCTATAGTGACAGAAATTAAGTCACTTGGGGCTAAGAACGGATGGGAATAGGAAGGGGCTGCATATTTCTGGGGCGATGCAAACACTCTATCACCAGATACACATTTAAAATGGGTGAATTTTATGGTATGTGTTATACCTCAATAAAGCTGTTAAAATATTGTTAAAATTTTAAAATCATATGGCATGTTCAGTGCTGCATACTCAACACTCAGCATAGTTCTGGCCACATGGTAGGTGCTTAGCTCATGTTTACCAAATAAGTGGGTGAATAAGTGAATGAAGCAATAATAATCAAAAAGTTAACACACAAAAAAATTTGTGACTTACAGAAATACCTGTGCATGCATGTTGAAAAGATTCATTATATTCCAGGTCAAAAAAATTCTGAAGCAATAAAAAAATATTCTGGCTTAAAAATTTTTTTTAAGGAAGAATTTCTAGGGGCGCCTGGATGGCTCAGTCGGTTAAGCGTCTGACGTAGGCTCAGGTCATGATCTCACAGTTCGTGGGTTCGAGCCCTGCGTTGGACTCTGTGCTGACAGCTAACACAGAGCCTAGAGCCTGTTTCAGATTCTGTATCTCCTTCTCTCTCTGGCCCTCCCATGCTCACGCTGTCTCTCTCCCTCTCTCTCACAAATAAATAAAACATTAAAAAATTTTTTTAAATAAAGAAGAATTTTTACAAGAATTCAGAGAAAAGAAAAAAATTATAGAGGGTAGCCTATTATTTTTTCTATGCAACAGTAAATATCAGAAGAGAGTGGAGGGACATATACAAAACTGAAGAGAAAAGGGACCTCCAAACATTTTCTTCCCCAGCTAACTTGTCTTTCATACGGGAAAAACATTTTCAAATGTGTGAGGCTTTAACAAATATGTACATCAACTATATACCTCTCCTGTTATTTAATATTTTATCAAACAGGATAAGGTTAGTGAAATTACAGTTACTAACAAGCGTCAAACTTCAGTGGCTTAAAACAACACAGGTTATTTTTTTATCACACCCTAGTACCTGTGGGTGGGGGTAGGGAGTTGGGATCATCTGCTGATTGCTGTTACTCAGCAATCCAGGCAGATGGAGAAGTTCCATCTTGAACTTTCCAGAGGGAAGGAGAGCTCTGGAGAGTTCCCATTAGCAAGTCATCACAACTCACTAAGTCATGCCTCACCAAACCAAAAAGGGGCTGGGGAATGCAACTCTACCACATGTCTGGAAGGACTCTGGAAGGGTGAGTAGAAAATGAGGTGGACTGGTTAGGAATACAGAACTGGAAGAAGAACAACAAGGCAAAGTGTCTTACAACCAAACCCTCTTCCACCCAACAGAAGAAGATAACCCAGGGCCTGCATTTCCTGACTCCCAACCTAACAACAGAAAATAGACCAAGTAACCTCATTCCTCTTCCAGATGAACAAGAGTCCCACAACAACACTAAGTGAGCCTAACAGCTTAAACAAGTGGGTATCAAATGGGAGCCCTGCTAACAATAAGCAGTCAGGCAATTGGCTCCTTCCATACCATACCTCAGCTTCCCTTCTCCTACAAAGGGGCACTGGGCAGCTGAGAAGCCAGGTAGGACATCCCACCACAAGTGCCCAGCAGGAAGCCTCCTTATCCCATAGGCCAGAGATTCCTTTCCCCCCACCTTGAGGCATCCAGCAACTCAGCCTTATGGAAACACCCTCTGCCCCTTTAGGCAGTAAGTACTAGCAGGTACGTGTGGGAGCTCTGGAAATTAAATTGTTATTGGAAAAGAGTTCAAAAAATAGACCAGGACCTGCATGATAAACCTAAATAGGGTGACTGTTCCAAATAAAAGATTTAAATAGGACCCAGGATCTCCTAACAGCCAAAATGTCCAGGATGAAATAAAAAATCCCCAGTCACATGAAGAACCAGGGAAACCACATATTGAATATGTAAAGACAACTGATGTTACTTAAGCACCAGAGATTAGCTTGTGGACATGTTTAGTGGGGAAGCATTATTTTGCCTGCCATCACATGGTTCTAGTTCATGTATAGGCAAATAAATGAAATATAATTTTAAAAATCACAGAAATATTATAGAAAGTCTAGCAGTAGATTAAAACAGACATTAGGAGAAAAAAACAGACAAGGGATTTTGAATCAGTGGGGAAATGATTACTTATTCAACACTTTTTATTGAGATAACTGAATTACAGATGGAAACTAATTAAATTGGATACCAAACTCACATACTACCATAAAATTAATTCCAGATGGATCAAAGATTTAAGTGTAAAAAATTAAACCATAAAAAACTAATATAAACTATGGAGAAACTTTTTATATTTCTAAGTGAAGAAACCATAAAATAATATATTGATAAGTGCAACCACATAAAAATTTTAAAACCTGCATAGTAACACCATGCAGTAAACAAAATCAAAACACAAACCATCAGCTATATTTTTTTAATTGCAACTCATTTCATTGCATAAGGTTAATTTTATTAACATCTAAACAGCACCTACAAATCAATTTTTAAAAACTACTTGTCAGAAAAATTGACAAAAGTAATATATAGTCCACAGAAAAGAAATTCAATAAAATCTCTCTTAAACACATAAAAGCAGAAAAGTGAAAACCACCCTAAAATGTCATTTTTTACCTAGTATAATAGTGATAAACAAATGTGATAACACACTTTATTAACCAGGGTATAAGTACATAGTACTGGAGTAGATGTTAACTGATAAAACCTCCATAGAGAGATATTTGCAGCATCTGCTAGAACTAAAAATGCACATACACTTTGATAAAGCAATTTTGTTTCTACAAATTTTGTTGCAAAAGACATATGGGTAAAACAGAATGTGTACAGAAATACGCATTTAATATTTTTAGGTATAGCAAAATGTTGGACATAGAATGTCCACTAATAGGTCTATGGTTAATTATGGTAATTCAAATATTTAGATACTCTGAAATATTCTTCAGCCATCAAAAAAAATGAGGTAACTTCTCTGTGCTGTTTTGGATGAATCAACAAGACAAATATTAACTTAAAAATGTAGAATAACATATAGGGTCTGCTATCAATTGTGTTAATTAATAGATCAGTTTACACGGTCTAATAGGAATAATTTTTAAGTTGTATGATTCTCTCTTTTTGCCTTGAATCTTCAGAAGTTGATTATAAATACATCTGATACTAAATGTTATTGTTACAAATCATCTTTTAGGCATGATAGTAGAATATCAAGTGTAAGCCAGCAGAATTTGTGTGGGTAGCTCGCCCTTTTCTTTCCACTTTTCCCCAGTAAATATTCTGGGAAATAAGGCACTTTCTTTTCCCTGGATTAAGTATGCTTCACTGTTACATCATTCCCTCTTCCTTCACCCAATTATCCCAACTTGACCATAACTCAAACTACATTCTTTTCCCATTGGAACTTAAAGATTCAAGAAAATGATATTTTAACCACACAAAAAGAGCCTTCAATCTAAAGGTTAATTTTCAGGGTGCCTGGGAGACTCGGTTGGTTAAGGTTCTGACTTCGGCTCAGGTTATGATATCATGGTTCGTGAGTTCGAGCCCTGTGTCAGGCTCTGTTCTGACAGCTCAGAGCCTGGAGCCTGTTTCAGATTCTCTCTCTCTCTCTCTCTCTCTCTGCCCCTCTCCTGCTCACGCTCTGTCCCTCTCTCATACAAAAATAAAGATTAATTTAAAAAATTGTAAGGTTAATTTTCCTAAATTCCCTGTTACTGCGCAAATAGTTACAGATTGTTATCCTACCTGCCTTAGTTTTCAGAGATGCTATATCATAGGGATACCTGGAAAGAGAAACTTCTTGCAGTTTATGCACACATTTGTTTTCAGAACCTATTTTCCAAAATGATTGTTGACTCCTTAGTATCTATTCTTTTACTTTGCTTATTAAATATCTTGCATTAGAATGTGCAAAATAATATAGCTACAATCTGTCTTTCACCTTTGATCTGGTTCACTCTCAAATATTTTTCTACCAGGAAATGTGATTGTTAAAATGGAAGTCCTGGAACACAGATAAGGAATTACACTCTTCCTGCAGATGTAGACTTTATATCAGAGCAACCTATACATTTTGTAATTTGGCTTTATTTTCCATAACATTCACAGCAGACACCAGGCTTTGAGACTGTTGAGTAAGTGACCCCTATTGTCTATCACTGGCAGTAAGAAGTCCAAACACTTCTGCACCTTGGTATCAGTGTTGTCAAGGAAAACCCCATACAAGCAAGCACTGGATGGAACACTGCTTTACTTACATAGAGAAGACACAGAGCAAGATCAGCTTCCGTAGTGGGTGTTGGTCCCCCCTGGCCAGAGAGCGCCTCCAAGCAGCCAATTCAGGCAACTTACCTGCACACACCCCTCTTGTGCCTCAGAATAAAAGACTCCAGACCCTCCATGCAGGGGACAGGTATAGTAGTGGCGGCATTTGACAGACACTCAAACAGAATTAAGGAGTATACATTGAGTCTGAAATAAAGAAAATTACCCCCCCACACACAAAGCATCAAGCCCAGTACAGATGTAATGATTCTTTATTTCTTGATAAGGAAGTGTTCCAGGCCCAAGGCTCATTCTTAAATGTGGCTGAGTGGGGGGTCAAAAGACTGCAGGTATAAAGCTGCCTTTCCCCAAAGTGACCCTATACCTGGTGATGGCTTTCTCCTTCTCTGGGAATGGCCTCATACACAAACCATGTCTGTTTATAAGATTCTGCCCTTTTAGCCATAGATGTGGGTTGATGGCTGAGCTAATCTGGACTAATCAACCCTTACCCCCAAATTTTTGTCCCAGAAGTAAGGGAAGTGAGAGGTAGTCTCTCTCTGTTGAGGCAAACATAGAATGTGAAACCCAGGAGCTGTTGGCTGCCATGGATTCTGCTATGTGGAGAAAGCTTATATGCATAGGCAGGAATTAAGGCAACAAGGTAGAGCAAAGCAGAAATGAGACATACAAGAGAGTCCTGGTGGCTTTAAAGTCTTCATTTCAGTGGACCTTGGGTTTCACTGTATCTTTGGCTTCCGCATCAGCGTGTGAAGTATTCCAATAAACTTCCTCTGAATTATACATTTTGCCTAAGCTAATAGGTAGAGTTGGGTTTCTCTGGTTCCAACCAAATTGGCTCTGCCTAATGTGCATTGCCTACATGAATATATCTGCCTGCCCCAACCTAACTTGAGCTCTGGGGCATAAATACATGGCATTACCACTTACAAGCTGTGTAACCTTGAGCAGTTACTTAACTTCTTTTGAGTCAACCTACTCCTATGCATTGTAAAGGTTATAATGGAATCTACCTCAAAGGACTTTAATAAGGTTCCAGTGAATAAATAAATGAAAATTACTTATAACAGTGCCCAAAACACAGTGAGTATTCAAAAACCAACCATTATCATTACCATATGTCACTATACTCATATATTATCATATGCAAAATATAACATAATCTAGTGATATGTTTAGTTCAATAACGAACTCTTTTGTCTGTTTATCATATGCCAGACATAGTGCTAATTTAATCATCCCATTTAACACTCACAAAATCTATGGAGGTAGGACATATTATTCACCTAACATTACTGACAAGAAATTACATAATTTGCCCAAAGTCAAACAGCTAGAAATTGGCAAGATTGGTAATTGTGGAGACATGCCTTTTTTAATTCAAAACTGAAACTTTTTTTTCACTTTTTTTGGAGTGCATATATGAGGATCTATAACATATTTAAAGAAAGATGTATGAAACCTAGATATTCTACTAAATGGATTTTCATAAAGTACACATTATGTGACCATCAGCCAGGCAAAGAAACAGGACACTGTGAGCATGCCAAATGGCCCCCTGAAGACTTCTCTCAAACTTCTCTTGCCCTCTTCCCCAAAGGCAGGCCGTTCTTATAGTGGCTTGTATTATGTCATGTTAGGTAAGCTGGGAACTATATTTCCCAGAGTTCCAGGTTTGGGTTTGGTAATAAGAGAAATTTGCTGAAGATTTGGAAGGTAGGAATAAAACAGCCATTCCACTCTGAAAGTCACTGGAGAGCACCAGGCACTGCTAACACTGACACTGATGTGCTCACTACCCTCACTGGGGAGCAACCAAGCCTGCGGCCCCTTCAGGCCCACCAACCTCTGCCGTCAGCTTCTCCTAGTGCTAGGCCAAGTATATGTGTAGCTCCACGGATAAGAGAAAAACATAAGTACATTTGTCCTCATGGGCCCCAGGTTGTCTTTTATGGTTTCAGTGTGTCCAGTCTGTCCTTATTCTCATCAGGCTTTCCCTCTCAGCTGCAGCTTCTAGACTCCCAGCCTCCTAGGCCCACCCCATAAGCAGGGGAAATATCCTTCCACTGACTCCTCAAATCCCAACAACTGCAGAGAACCTGGTCCCTATAATAAATCCCTTAATCCATAGCACTCTCAGTAGTTCTGTTTCCCTGACTGGATCCTAACTGAGACAAATCTCCTTATATCTCTAGCACTATAGTTCATTCGTCCTGTTTTGAACTTTATATAAGTGAAATCACACAATATGGATTCTTTTGTATCTGGCTTTTTAAAATTCAATAGTATGTCTGTGGGACTGATAAACGCTGTAGCATGTCACTGTAGTGTCATTTCATATGTTTCATGACTATATCACAGATAATTTATCAATTTTAGTGCTGATTGTTGGTTGGAGTGTTTCTACTTTAGGTTTGTTGTGAATAATGCTACTATGAACATTTTTGTACCTATGACAAGCATTTCAGTAGAGTCTATAATTAGAAGTTAAACTGATGGGCCATAGGGTATTCATTTGTTTACCTTGAATAGAAAATATTAAACTATTTCCTAAAGTGTTTGCACCAATCTACACTCCTGCCTAAAACCTTTTATTTCTGGTTTAATTTCTCAATTTGTACAATTATATTTGCTCTCATCTTCCCTTTAATCATACCCTCCCCCACCAGCATTTCATTTTTTAATGTTCTCTGGTTTTATCCAAGACAAGACTTAGCCTTGGGTACTTCTTGCTGAAGTTTTAATATTCGTCAATAAAATCAGACATTAAAAAAATACACTACCAATATTGTATGCATTGCAAATATCCTACTCAGTGGCTTGCTTTTATACTCTTTCAGTAGAGCCTTAGATAAACAAAAGTTCTTCATTTTGAAGTGATCTAATTAATCAATCTTTCCCTCTGGTTAGGACTTTATAAATTCTGTTTAATAAATCTTTCTCTACTCCTGAGAACATGAAGAGATTGTCCTACATTGGCTCCTGGAAGCTTTGTTGTTTTGCCTTTTACATACAGATTTGTAAGTTTCAAGTCAATTTTCACTTGATTTCATTTCATTTTCATTCTCAGTATGAGACAAGGGTTCAATTTCATTTATTCTAAATGGTTATCAAATTGATCTAGCACCATTCATTGAAAAGACCATCTTTCTCAAAAATTAAGTCATAAATTAATATCTGTTCCTGGTTTCCTGTTCCATTTATTTATCCCCCTTCACACCATTACCATGTTGTATATATTATTCTAGCTTTATAGTGTGTCTCGATATCTAGTTGAGCAATTCTCCTACCTTTTTCATCTTTAAGGGTAACTTGGCTATCCTTGATCTTTTGTTTTTCCTTCTAAATTTGAAAAGAGTTAATCAATTTTCACTAATGAAAATCTGGAAGGATTTTTGACTGAGATTGAATCTATAGACCAACTAGAAAAAAAAATCTTACATCTTTAAAATAGTGAGTCTTTTTATCCATTCTTTAAGTTATCTCAGTTATTGTCTATAATTTTCTGTGTGGATGTCTTAGACATCAGTTCACCAGTGGGCAAAAGTCTGAAGAGAATTGGGATATTTTCCTATCGCAACGTATCTCTCCCAAGATATTTACTAATTATAAGACGAAAAACAGGAATTGTATAGTATAGAAACTTGGCAGACACTCCCATAACCAACTGATCAAGGTTAACATCAACAGTAATAAAAAATATCAACAGCCTGATATAATATAGCAAAAAGGAAAATATTATATTTGTGATTTTCTTGCCAAAAATGCATAATCTCAGGGTACCTGGGTGGCTCATTCGGTTAGGCATCCGACTTCAGCTCAGGTCATGATCTCGCAGTCCATGAGTTCAAGCCCTGCATCAGGCGCTGTGCTAACAGCTTGGAGCCTGGAGCCTGCTTCAGATTCTGTGTGTGTCTCTTTCTCTTCCCACCCCCCTCAAAAATAAACATAAAAAATTTTAATGCATAATCTCAATCTACTCATTAGAAAATGTCAAACTAAATTGAAAGACATTCTACAAAATAACTGACTACTATTCATCAAAAGTGTCACGTTCATAAGGAAAGAATGAAGAACTATCAGAAATTAGATGACACTAAGGAGACACAGCAATTAATTGCTATATGGGATCCTAGATGATATTGGAATAGAAAAAGAACATTAGGGGTAAAACTGATGAAATTTGAATGAGGACTATGGCTTAGTTAACAGTATTGTCCAATGTTAATTTACTTGTTTTAATAATTGTACTATGGTTATGCAAGTTTAGGAAAGGGTGAATCAAAAGTACATGTAAACTTTCTGCACTATTTTTGTAACTTTTATGTAAGTCTAAAGTCATTTCAAAACTTAAAGAGAAAATAAAGGTATACTGATCCATGAAATACACAGAGTCTTCTTTATTCTTTGTATATTTTCTGAAGCATTTGTGTAAAATTAATATTATTCTTTAATGTTTGGTAGAATTTTATCAGCAAAGCCATCTAGATTAAAGTTTTCTTTGTGGGATAGCTTTAAACTACGAATTGAATTTCATTAATAATCATAGGACAATTAATATTATCTAACTTTTCTCAGGACTATTTTTAATTTATCTAGGAACTTACCCACTTATCCATTTCACTTAATTTTCAAATTTGTTGTTACAAGGATTTCTATAATATCTTATTTTTTTTACTGGCTATAGGGTCTGTAATGATGTCATATTTTTCATTTCTGATATTGGCTATTTTGCCTTCTTTCTTCTTCCTTATCATCCATGCCATTGCTTTGTTAACTTTATTTTAAAATAGAGAAATTTTAACTTTTTTAGAAGCTTTTTATTTTGTTTCTTTTCTCTTTTACTTTTTTCTTATTTCATTCTTTCTATTTTTTAGGTTTAATTTTATTCTTTTACTAACTTCTAGAAATAGACACTTAGCCATTGGTTTCAGCTTTTTTTATTTTCTAATATAATCATTAAAGCCTATAATTTCACTCTAAGTGAACTCTGCCTGCTATTCTTAATATCCGATGTCATGTTTTTATTATGATATATTTTAAAAGTGCTTTACTCTCTCAGAAACCTATTGTGCTCACTTCTGTAGCATATTCTTAACCTTTTCTTTTTTCTGAAAATGTTTTCTTAATCATTGGAATCTATAATGTGAAAGAGTTCTACTAGGCATAACAAGGACACAAAAAGATTTCTGCCTTCAAGAATTTTACTGAAGAGGTGAGATGTATAAACATGAACATAAAATCATGAATACGTATAAAATATGGTAGTTGAGACATGAAAGGTACAGACAATAAATAGAAAAACTGAATGCAGTGTTTAGAGAGAACTTCATGAGGAATGTGGATTTTGGCTGAATCTGTACTTATGGAACAGATTTAGGTGGAGGGGAAAGGATATGGGGGACTGGGATAAGCAAAGACTTGGTGGGTAAAAAGTTCAAAGGGATAACAGGGAAAAATGTGTAAGCCACTTTGATTTACTGAAGAATTTGTGTAATGAAATAAAATAATTAAAGATGAAAAAACTGTTCATCTTATATATCATCCTGAATATTGGGATAATGAATTTGATATTATTATCTTATAGAGAATAGAGAATCATTTAAAATTTCTTAGATTGGCAATTAAAATAAAGAATATTGTAGGAATATATATCAGTAGTCTTGAGCTGGGTAAATTGAAGGAAAAAAACCCTAAAAACAGGAAACCAGTACTGTGTTCTGAAGCCCTTATTGGGGTGATAATAGTGGGAATTAGAAGGTCTATATGAGAACTTGGTGGGGGATGTCTCATTGACTCCCACTGTGACTTTGGCTCTAGTGAATAAAGACAGGAGTATTTCTCTTATCACATCAAAGAAACTATACATTTTATTTCAGTCTGAGAAGGGAATTAGAAGTAATAATATAATAGCCTATAGTGTTTGTTTAAAGGCTTTTTCTCACTTTTTTTTTTTAAATAAAGTGCTTCCTGATATTTTGGATGTTATTTCTGCCATTTCCGCATGTGTGTGAGGAATGGTTACAAATTTCACTTTGTCAATTACATTGGCCAAAAGATAGTGTACTGCATTTCAACCTGATGCCTTCCACATTTGTGTAGATCCCAAACCCCATAGTTTAGCAGTGAGGCAAAAATATGCCACATCTGCATGATCCTAAAGGTCATTCCCTTGAAATGCATCATACTAAATGGAATTTTATTTCTTGCCAAAAACTTTGTGGGCGTCTGTCACAACATTTATCTTTCTTCCATCAACAGCAGCAACAGAAGCAGCATCATAATATTTCATGTTCAACTTGGATGACATCAGAGACTCTCCAGTATATTTCTATGGGTTCTCACCATATTCCTGGAATTTTAGGCCCACTGTTCCCACATTCCCCATCTCCTCAACATTACAGATCAAGATTCACTTTCTTTGTAAACTTTCCTCAGTTAGCCCTGCCCAGTAGCAAAATCACTGACTTAATTATCTCTACAACAAACGTTCATATATGCAAATGTCTAGTTTCCTTCCATTGGTTTTTGTCTCTTCTAATAGGTTATAAATTCTTTTTTTANGCCACCCAGGTGTCCCTAATAGGTTATAAACTCTTTATGAGCTGTGAATGTTCAAAAAAATGTCTTGGGGCGCCTGGGTGGCTTAGTCGGTTAAGCGTCCGACTTTCGCTTAGG
>NW_027532249.1:13755506-13782108 GCF_008692635.1 Crocuta crocuta
TAAAAAAAAAAAAAAGTCTTGCAACCGACCAACCTCTATTCTCTGATGATTTGTTAATTTCATAGGACTGCATATGAATTTCTGTTATTCTTCATAACTTTATTCTTTCTCCCAGACCCACTCATGCACCAGTTTCATAGACTAGTGTTATCAGAACACCTCCTGGCATTGTGAAAACACTGGAAAACGGTGACAATACTGAGAAAATGAGCATTCTTTAAACATTTGTCTTCTCCATTGTTATACTATGGTCCTCAAAGCGCCTGAACAAAAACACAATGTTTTTACTGTCAATCATGAAAGTGTGGGTGTTTAAGCTGAGAGGACTCTTTTGAGGAAGGAACACACCTTCCCCACTCCTGGTTTCTCTGAAGAAGGATTTTTTCATAAGCACTTATGGCTTCCTGGCCCACCCCTTACTTTTCACCATGGACATAGAGTTACCTGATTTGATAAGTCTAGCAGAGGAATTGGACATTTAAAACTCAGCATCGTCTTATCATCCTCTTCCTCTTTGGAGCCAGCCAGGCTTCTCCTTGCCAGAAGTTTTACAGGGCAAGCCCCATAGAGGTTAGCCTTCAGAGGAGCAGCATTGCCTGGGGCTGGTAGGTCTGCCTCTTTCCAGTGTTATTAGTATTAAGCTGTCCATGTCCATTTTTGCTATACACTTAAGCTTCTAACAGTTGGACTATTAATTTTCATCTGACTTACTCTTTATTTTTTGGGGTTTTTTTAATGTTTTTTTTTGTGAGAGAGAGGGACAGAGCATAAGTTGAGGAGGAGCAGAGAGAGAAGGAGACACAGAATCCTAAACAGGCTTCAGGCTCTGAACTATCAGCACAGAGCCTGATGCAGGGCTCAAACTCATGAACTGTGAGGTCATGACCTGAGCCAAAGTTAGACACTTAACCAAGTGAGCCACCAATGCACCCCTGACTTGTTTACTCTTTGTTTTATGCCATAAAATTAGTCATGAAAGGAGTGTGTTTATTGGGTCCCCCTATAACATAAACAGTACTACCAGACATTTAACTGGCACTGGCAGAAGTTAGTAAAATCCCAAGGCAATAATGCCTTTTATGAATGTGAGCATGGCAGACATTCCCTGGAAGCCTGTGCTAGAGTTAGCCTTCACAATGGCCATTATGGTCCCCTACACTTCTGTCTGGGATAAACTGCGAAGTTTCTCTTATCCACTGTCCTGTGACCTAAAGCCACGAATGAATCTCAAGGAACACATGGCATCCTACAGTGATCAACCACTACATTTCCTTTATCAGGACAGAGCCATTTCCCAGCCTGCCTAATTCTCTAAGCCATTAATGAATGACAATTCTGCACATATTGTGATCCTACCATGATACTTATCTCCAGCTTTGCAAAAGTACTAAGGATAGTCTGATATATCCATTAAGTTGCATTTTTGTAGAGGTCCTCTTAAATAGCTCACAGCAAGTGGGATTATCACAGTGGAGTGCTTTTTAAACCTCAGAGGAAAGAAGTTCTCCAGTCCTGTCTATAAACATACACTTCAGAATTGTTCTATGTATTAGCAATGTCCTACCAATCTAAGGAACAGAAACCTAAAGATCCTTTTCTAATAACTTAGCTTAATTTCAAGTAAGAGTGTGGCCAAAATCGATCTCAGAATTCAACTTTGTAGCTTCAGTGCTCTACTTCCAAATGACACAGAGAGCTTCAAAGACAAGTGGGAAAAATAGACACAAGTGAAACCTCCTTTCAGTGGTTCTTTCCTCCCACCTCCCACCCATACTCACCTCGTTTCCAGACCTTTCTCTCTTCCATGCCCAGATATAGCTGATGTATATGGAAACAGAATCTCCCAACTTTCTCTCTCTGAGACCAAATGGGCTTATTATACAATCTCAGCTCTTGTTCCAAGAAAACCAAGATCAATCTCAAAAAGCGGTCTTCTGAACTTGGCAGACACTTGTGTGGGAAAGTCTTTAAACAAAAACAAATTTGTTGATGTACTGGGACAAGAAACTCAGAGAACAGATAAAATGTTCCATGAGCCAACTCTGCCCTCAGCTTCAGCATTCACACTTTTCTCAGCCAACAGTCCTTGTTCTGCTATAGCTGACGCCAACTCATCAGCCTGTCATTGGGTCAAATGCCTTTACCAAAGGGTCAAAAGAACATCAATGCATTCATGGAGAGAATCCCTAACTTCAGAAATCTTGGCCTTTGATGCATGATGAAGAAAACACCTGATCAAGAAAAGAAGTGAAGAATGGTATTATCAACAACTACATTGAGATGGCTTTTATACCTCCAGTCCATGTCAATCAATTAATTTCTTCTGGCTACACCTTTCTCTTCTCCAAGGGTACATAGAGAGGGGTTCTTCTGTTTTTCTTATAGTGAGTGACAACATGACCAAACTGACTTCCGCTTCAAAGTAGGAATATAAATAAAGATTAGGTTTCCCCAAGGAAGGAAGTTGCTTTTCCTTTCCCAAGCAATAAGCAAAGGAGGCAAGGAGATGAGGGTTCTGGGGAATATCAAAACAGCTGCAGCTCCTTAGACAGGGGAAAACTATATTGTTAAGGGATAGTTTTGAGCCAAGAACAGAGATACTGTTAAGAAAACTGGTCTTATGAAGGACCAAGGCAGCCAGACAGCAAAGTGAATCCTTTTATATTCAGGGAAAAACACTAGAGGCTCATAACACCCGCTGGATTGATATATTATTCAAAAGGTAATCTAGCCCTCTAGGATTTGTGTCTGTGCCCAACTTTTTTTTTCCTCTGTGGTTTCTCAGAGAACAGGTGCTTAAAACTTGTACATGAGAGCAGAACAAAAGATGCAAGAATGTCAGAAAACTCCCACCCACAGTATTGCATATTTTTAGAGCTATTGGTTTTATTGGTTGTTTTTTCTTAAGAGTTAATAAGAGTAGAACTAACAGAACTGCCACTGAGATGCTCAGCCTTGCTTGCTTACCTACAATACTCTCTGAGCAATGCAATCCTTGTCCTCCTCAGAAGCCCCTGTATTTATTGATAAAAATCAATAATAAGAATTAATAAAGGCACCCCTGGGTGGCTCGTTGGTTTGGCTCATTGGTTAAGCATCCAACTCTTTTTTTAATTTTTATTAATGTTTTATTTATTTCTAGGAGAGAGAGAGAGAGAGACAGCGTGAACAGGGGAGGGTCAGAGAGAGAGGGAGATACAGACTCTGAAACAGGCTCCAGGCTCTGAGCTGGCAGTCAGCACAGAGCCCGACACGGGGCTCGAACCCACGAACCGTGAGATCATGACCTAAGCGCAAGTCGGACGCTTAACCGACTACGCCACCCAGGCACCCCTAAGCATCCAACTCTTGATCTTGGCTCAGGTTATGATCTCATTGTTCATGAGATCAAGCCCCATATCAGGCTTTGTGCTGACAGCACAGGGCCTGCTTGGGATTCTCTCTCCCTCTCTCTCTCTCTCTCTGCCCCTCAATTCCCCTTCTCTCTTTCTCTCAAAATAACACTGCCCTCAAGCAGAGACCTTTATTTCCCAGGGGCTCAAAGTGCTTCCCAAACATCAATCCTGTGATCTACAATTCTGATCGGTATGTAGCTAATAGATTAAATTTATCTTCTAAATACCAACATCTATGTTGAAATCAAGAATGGATCCAACCAACACTGACATGGAAGTCAGTGTCCCACCAATATAACCCAGGGCCATCATATCAGTGCTACTAAAACCGTTACTAACTAATTAGGTGAACACCATTAATGCAAGTTGTGTTGTAATTATTATTGACAGTGTTGCTGTCCTATTGATCCATGACATTACTCTGAGCCTAGACCCAGACCTATTATCCACTCATGCCCCATAGCATAAGCAGGACCCAAAAGGCTGATATTATGTTCCCACATTCTCAAATAATAATAATATTCTTTGTTTTCTGTGAATAAACCAGTCTTTTCAAAGGGAAACTCATATATTGTAACTAATTCCCTGATTTCTTGTCAGCAAATACAGAACCAAATGCATTTGGTAGAGCTTGAAGTCTAGAACTTACATTTTCTTTTTTTTTTTTTTAATTTTTTTTAATGTTTTATTTATTTCTAGGAGAGAGAGAGAGAGACAGCATGAGCAGGGGAGGGCCAGAGAGAGAGGGGGTCACAGACTGAAACAGGCTCCAGGCTCTGAGCTGGCAGTCAGCACAGAGCCCGACGCGGGGCTTGAACCCACGAACTGCAAGATCATGACCTAAGCGAAAGTCGGACGCTTAACCGACTAAGCCACCCAGGCGCCCCAAGAACTTACATTTTCCTTGCAATGGCATGCTCTAGCTCATTGACAATGATAAATTGTTAATTGTAGAGTAATTTCTATGGTATTTTATAGAATTTAAAGAAAACAATTATACTCTTTCAGAAACTTACCACAAGTTAAACAAGCCCAAATTTATAAAAATTCCTCAACTGTAATCTACTCCACAAAATCTTAATGCCAGAAAGAACCTTGAAATTTCATCTAGTTCATTTTTAAGCCTTCAAAAAAGAAAAGACCAAAAGAACTGGGAAAACTCTGGATTATAGACCTATCTCAGTTGCTAATCCATTTGACCTGAAACACATCACATCTTCTCCCTCAACTTCAATGTTGTTACACATACAATAATAGCTTTGGACAAGTATGTGGAAAGTGCTCTCCAAAGTGAACATCGGTGATTCTATGAAATCATACTACTTTTAAAGTTGACTACAGAGAAAGAGTCTACATTCTGCTTTAGAGATATAAGCCAGAACTTTATAACTTTGAAACAAGGAGAATACTAATTGTCATAGCTGATATCTGGGGAAATTTTAATCTATAACAAATCCAAGCTTCTACAGGATAATTAAAAGGTGAAAATACTTTTCATACTTGAGACAACCTAAGAAAATGACAGAATGAGAAGACGGAAAATGTGTCATATTTGCTACTCTTATTAAATGCCATCTGTTGGGGCGCCTGGATGGCTCAGTCGGTTAAGCGTCTGACTTCAGCTCAGGTCATGATCTCACAGTTCGTGGGTTTGAGCCCCGCATCAGGCTCTGTGCTGACAGCCAGCTCAGAGCCTGGAGCCTGTTTCAGATTCTGTATCTCCCTCTCTCTCTGACCCTCCCCTGCTCATGCTCGCTCTCTCTCTCTCTCTCTCTCTCTCAGAAACACATAAAAAATTAAGAGAAAAAATTTTTTAAAAAATAAAAATAAATGCCATCTGTTACATGACTATATACCAGGTGAATAGTGTACCTGCCAAGGAAACAGCTCAAATCTCTCTCTTGAGGGTTACTCCCTTTTGCATGAATTTCATGACAAAATTATATACAATAGAATAAACATTAATTACTCATGTACTAAGTTGAAGTTTTCTGGATCATCATTAGAAATTTATCAGAAGAACATGTCTTGTAACTTTTCTGCTTCTAGATTTAATACTTTCTAATAGACCTAAAATACTCAGAGTTAAAATAAATCTAAAAATGATTATAGGCAATTAAAAATATGTTTAAGGGTGATGGCTCAGTCAGTTGAGTTTCCAACTTTGGTTCAGGTCATGATCTCATGGCTCGTGGGTTCAAGCCCCACATCATGTTCACTGCTGTCAGAGTAGAGCCTGTTTTGGATCCTCTGTCCTTCTCTCTCTCTGCCCCTCCCCCACACAGACTCTCTTTCAAAAATAAATAAACATTTAAAAAATATATATGTTTAGAGGATTTGGTCAATAAAGCAGCATAAAATGTTAAAGCACAAGGTAAATATTTTGTAGTTGAACATTAAGTATCTTGGCTTTGGGCTTTAACTATTTGGACAACCAGTTTTTGCACTAGATATTCCAAAATGTAAATCAGTTAGTCAGATAGATAATATATGGTGAATGCACTTACATTCTCTAAAAGCAAAAACATTCATAGATATGGAAAAATCCCTTCCCTTTCCAAAAGGATAATTTATGTATTTTTTAAAATTGCAGATAATGGGTAAAATTTTGGAGTTAAAATATAAATGTGGAAAACTTCCAGTTTAAAATGGTACATAGCACCTAATTAAACCTATCCCAGTTTCTCATAAAAATAACTTTGAAGACAAGCCTAGTTGAAGGAAAATATCCTATGGAAGTACACAATCACTCAATGATAAATATATAAAACTCTTCACTGAAGATTTTTTATTTCAAAATAGTTAGAGATTACCTAAATGTTTATTTAAAAAAAACAAATGTTTAAATAAGCTGTCTAATGGGGTACCTGGGTGGCTCAGTCGGTTAAGCGTCCAACTTCAGCTCAGGTCATGATCTCACAGTTAGCGAGTTTGAGTCCCACAGAGGGCTCTGTGCTGACATCTCAGAGCCTGGAGCCTGCTTCAGAATCTGTCTCCCTCTCTCTCTCTGACCCCCTCCCACTCGTGCTCTGTTTCTCAAAAACAAATAAACATTTAAAAAAATTTTTAAATAAGTAAATAAGCTAACACCAATGAATGGATTGATTTGTGGCATTTATAAATATTGAAATCTGTATATTTACATGAAAAAATCCTCATTGTTTAACAATTTTTCAAAACATTGGAACAGAAACTATAGTATGATCCCTTTTAAAAATAATAATCATAAAATACATTTATATTGCAATATAGCTAAGAAAAGTCCAAATATGTATTTGCCAAAATGTTTATATTTATCATTTTTGGAAGACAAAATAATAGTGTATGTTCCCTGCACTTTCTACTTATTCATTTATTTTTAACAGCTTTATGAGATATAATTTTCATACCTTAACATCTACCAGTATGCAATCCAATGGTTTTCAATATCTTTACAGAGTTAAGCAAACATCATCACAGTCTAATTATAGAACATTTTGTCACCTCAAAAAGAAACTCCATACCCAACAGCAGTCATTCCCTATTCCAACCCTCCACCCTCCCAAGCATTCCCCCACCCGCACCCCACCAACTGACCTAGGCAACCAGTAATATATGTTCCAATTCTATGAATTTGTCTATTCTGGACATATAAATGGAATCATACAATGTGTAGGTTTTTTTGTATCATTCTTTTTTCACTTGGAACAATTTTGCAAAATTTATCCACTTTGCAGTAGGTGTCAGTTATGTCATTCCTTTTTATGGCTGAATAATCTTCTATTGTATAATAGACCACATTTTGTTTATCCATTTGTCAATTAATGGGCATTGAGTTGTTTCCACCTTTGCATCATTATGAATAATGTTGTTATTGGGTATACTATATTTTTGCATGTATTTCATTTCTCTAGGGTAGATGCCTAGGGGTAGAATTGCTGGGTCATAGGGTAACTCTGCTTAACATTTTGATGAACCCTTAAATTGTTTTCTCCAGCAGCTACTGTGGAAACTTTACATTACCATTAGCAATGCATAAGGATTCCAATTCCTCTACATTCTTGTCAAAACTTGTTATTATCTGTCTTTTTATATGTACATGGAGGGAATGGGTGAAATAGGTGAAGGGGATTAAGAGCACACTTATTTGATAAGCACTGAGTAATATGTGAAATTGTTGAATTACCATACTGTACACTTGAAAATAATATAACACTGCATTTTAACTACACGGGAATTAAAATTTAAAAATTTTAAATATTGTCTCTTTTCTATAACCATGCAAGTTGATATGAATGGTATCTCCTCATAGTTTTATTTTCATTTCTCTGATAACAAAATACGTTGAGCATTTCTTCATGTGTTTATTGGCCATTTGTAGATCTTAGATGTCTTAAATGTCTTTCCAAATCCTTTGCCCATTTTTTAATTAGGTTGTCTTTTTGTTGATAATTTGTAAGAGTTCTTTATATATTCTGGATACAAGTCTCTTATTTGATATACAACTTGCAGATCTTTTCTTCCATTCAGTGGATTCTTTTCACTTTCAGTGGTGTTCTTTGCAGCACAAATATTTTTAATTCTAATGAAGTCCACCTTAGCTTTATTATTCTTTTCTTGCTTGTGCTTTTGGTGTCCTAGCTAAGAAAACTTTTGCCTAATCCTAAGTCAGATGATTTACACATGTTTTCCTCTAAAAGTTTTATACTTTCACCTCAGATATTTAGGTATTTAATTCATTTTAGCTTAATTGGCATTTTATGATGTAGGGAGAGGGGGTCCAACTTCCTTCTTTCACATGTGGATATTTACTTTTTTCAGCACCATTTGTTGAAAAAACTATTCTTTTCCCCATTGAATGGCTTCGCCATCCTTGTTGAAAATCAACTGACTACAGATTTAAAGCTTTATTTCTAGGCTCTCAATTCTAATTCCGTTGGTCTACATGTCTATCTTTATGCTATAACTATATTGTCTTGATTACCTTGGCTTTGTAGTACTTTTTGAAACTGGAAAGAATAAGTCCTCCTACTATTCATTTTTGAGATTGTTTTCGTTATTCAAGTTCCCTTGCATTCGATATTTTAGGATTAGCTTGTCAATTTCTGCACACACACACAAAAAGCACCTCAAATTTGGTAAGATTTGCATTGAATTTGTAGATAAATTTGGTGAGATTTGCCATTTCGGTAATATTAAGTCTTCTACTCTATGAGCATGGGATACCTTTCCAGTTATTTAGGTCTTATCTCCTTTCAACAACTTTTTGTAGTTTTCAGAATAAGTTTTGTACTTTTTAGTTAAATTTATTCCTAAATGTTTAATATTCTTGATACTATTATATATGGAATTATTTTATAATTTCCATTTTGAATTATTCATTGCTAGGACATAGAAATATATTTTATATTTGTATATTCATCTTGTATTCTGCTGAACTCATGTATTGCATCTAATAGGTTTGAGGGAATTCTTCATAATATTTTAAACACTAGACTATGTCATCTGAGAGTAGAAATAATTTTACTTCTTCCCTTCCAATAAAGATGACTTTTATTTCTCCTTCTTGCCTAATTGCCCTGGCTAGAACCTCCATTACAATGTTTAATAGAATGGTGAAAGCAGACATTTTTTTTTATTCCTGTTGTTAGGGCTCTTGCTTTTTAATCCAACCTGACAATCCCTACCTTCTAATTGAGATGTTTACATTTAATGTGGATTTTATATGGCTAGGTTTAAATATACATTTTTTGTCTTATATACATAAGCATATTTTAGAAATCATATTATATGCATATATAAGCACATATTTTACAAACATGCATTTACATATAAACATATTTTATATGGTTGGTATAAACATGGGATAATCATGGGTTGTACTTTCTGTATGTTTTCTTACTTATTTTTTTGATGTACAAAAAGCTGTATATAACTTATATG
The DNA here is from genome assembly GCF_008692635.1 of Crocuta crocuta. Lineage (NCBI taxonomy): Eukaryota > Metazoa > Chordata > Mammalia > Carnivora > Hyaenidae > Crocuta > Crocuta crocuta. Next base: position 13,764,824 of record NW_027532249.1, read on the forward strand.
CAAAACTGGATGAGTTTGGAGATAAGTATTCACCCATGATTGCTTTGGATAGTATGGACATTTTAACAATATTAATTTTTTCAATACATGAACATGAGATTTTTTCTACTTATTTGTGTCTGCCTTAATTTTTTTCATCAGTGTTTTCTCGTCTTTAGTGTACCTATCTTTCACCTCTTTGGTTAAGGTTATTCCTAAGTATTCTTTTTGATGCTAATATAAATGGAATTTTTTTCTTAATTTCCTTTTAGGACAACTTGTGATTAATGTACAGAAACACAACTGATATTTGTACACTGATTTTGTGTTCTGCAACTTTGCTAAATTCATTTATTAGTTCCAACAGTTTTTTGGTAGAGTCTTCATGACTTTCTACATATAAGATCATGTCCTTGACAAAAATATCATTTTACTTCTTCCTTCCTGATTTGGATGCCTATGTAGTTCTTTTTCTTGCCTAATCATTCTAGCTAGCATTTCCAGTACTATGCTGAATACAAGTAGTGAGAGTGGGTGACATTGCTTTTTTCTACATCTTGGAGGAAAAGCTATCAGGTTTTACCATTGAATATAATATTAGCTATCAGCTTTTCATATGTGGACTTTATTGTGTTGAAGTAAGTTCCTTCCATATTTAATTTGTTGACAGGTTTATTTTTTTAATCCATAAAAAAGTGCTGAATTTTTCAAATGCTTTTTCTGCATCTATTGAGATGATTATGATTTTATCTTTCATTCTGTTAATGATGTGGTGTATCACATTGATTGATTTGCGTATGTTGAACCATCCTTACATCCTTAGAATAAATCACATTTAGTGACTTTCAGTGTGCTGTTAAAGTTGGTTTGCTAACATTTTGTTGAAGGCTTTTGCATCTATTTTCATTAGGGATACTGGCCTGTAATCTTTTCTTGTGGTGTTTTTGTCTGTCTTTTATATCGAAGGGTGGCCTTATAAAAATCATTTGGAAATAGTCCCTCTTTCTCTATCTTTTAGAAGAGTTTAAGAAGGATTGGTGTTAATTTTTCTTTAACTGTTTGGGGAATTCACTGTGAAACCAACTAGTACTGGATTTTTCTCCTTTGGAAAATTTTTTATTACTGACTATATCTTCTTATTTTTTTTTTAATGTTTTGTTTATTTCTAGGAGAGAGAGAGAGAGAGACAGCGTGAGCAGGGGAGGGTCAGAGAGAGAGGGAGTCACAGACTGAAACAGGCTCCAGGCTCTGAGCTGGCAGTCAGCACAGAGCCCGACGTGGGGCTCAAACCCACGAACCGTGAGATCATGACCTAAGCGAAAGTCGGACGCTTAACCGACTAAGCCACCCAGGCGCCCCTATATCTTCTTATTTCTTATTGATCTGTTTAGGCTTTCTATTTCCTCTTAATTCGGTCTTGATAGGTTGTATGTTTCTAGAAATTTAACCATTTCTTTTAGACTATCCAATTTGTTGGCATATAATTGTTCACAGTAGTCCTTTATATCTTTTTTATTTCTGTGACATTAGTTATCACGTCTCCTTTTCCATTCTGATTTTACTTATTTGAGTCTCCTCTCTCATTCCATCTAAGGGTTTTTGAGTTTGTTTATCTTTCCTAAAAATGAACACTTAGATTCACAGATTTTGTTTCTATTCTCTACTTCATTTATTTTTCCCATAATCATTATTATCTCCTTCTTCTTGCTAACTTTAGGCTTCATTCATTCATTTTTTTTAGTTCCTTAAGGAATAATGTTAGATTGTTTATTTGAGATCTTTCTTCTTTTATAATGTAGGCATTTATCACTATAAGCTTTCCTGTTAGTACTGCTTTTGCTGCATCCCATAAGCATTTTTACCTTGTTTTTGTTTCCATTTGTCTCAAGATATTTTCTAATTTCTAATTTCCTTTTTGATTTCATCTTCAGCCCAATGGTTGTTCAAGAGTGTATGTTTTCTATTTTTACCACCTGGTCTTTTGTTCCTCTTTTCCTCTTTCTCTGCTTTCTTTTGAATTGAGTATTCTGTGTTTCCCACTTTCCATCTTTTTCACCTAATTAGTCAAATATTAAGCAAATAGTATCTAAATATCTCTGTGATTATTTTAGGGCTTATAAAATACATATTTTCATCATTTCAGTCTGCCTTTAAGTGATATTGAACCACTTTACATACAGTGCAAAAACCATATAATCCTCTACTTCCATTACTTCCTTCCCTTTGTTTGTTATTCATTTTAATTCTACATCATGAATCCCACACTACATTGTTATTATTTTTGCTTTATACAATCACTTATCTTTTCAAAAGATTTAAATAATAAAAACTATTTTTCTTTACTTAAATATTTACCATTTCTGGCACTGTTCATTGTTTTGTTTAGATCAGCGTTTCCATGTGGTACCATTTTGCTTCTGCCTAAAGGATTTCCCTTAGTATTTCCTACTATGCAGGCCTGATGATGATGAAGTCCTTCATTTTTTATATTATTTTTAAAGATACTTTTGCTGGGTGAAGAACTGTAAGTGGACAATATTTTTCTCTCAGTACACTAAAGATATTGCTCCAATGTCATCTAGCTTTTATTACTTACAATGAGAAATCTGCTCTTACATTTATTTTTCTTCTTCTGTAGACAATGTATCTTGTTTCTCTAACAACTTTTAAGATTTTTTTTAGGTCACTGGTTTTAAGCAATTTCATCATGATGTGCACTGAAGTAGTTTTCTTCATATTTTTCTTGGTTGAGTTCATTCAGCTTCCTTGATCGAGGTTTATAATTTTCACCAAATTTGGAAATTTTTCAGGTATTATTTTTTCAAAGTTTTTTCTACCAACCTCCTTCCCCTTCAGGGACTTCGACTACATATATATCAGGTTGTCCCATTGTTCACTTATGATTTGGTCATTCTTTTCAGTCTTTTCTCTGTGTTTCATTTTGGATAGTTACTATTGAGATATCTTCAATTTCACTAATATTTTATTCTGTAATTTATAACATGTATTAATCCCATAGAGTATATATTTTATCCTAGATATTGTAATTTTCAGATCTACAAGTTCAGTTTTGGTCTTTTTATGTTTTCCTTGCCTTTACTTAATGTGTTCAATCTTATTGAACATAGAATATAGTTATAATAACTATTTTAATGTCTTTATCTACTAATTTCCTTCTTTGGGTCAGTGTTGATTGATTGATTTTCTTTCTCATTATGGATCGTATTTTTCCTTCTTTGCATGCTTACTTATTTTTATTGAATGCTACACAGGATTCATTTTACCTTGTTGGATTTTGAATATTGTATTTCTATAAACATTATGGACTTCATTCTGGGATGCAGTTAAGCTACTGGAAACAGGTTAATCTTTTTAGATCGTGCTTTTAAGCTTCACTAAATAAGACCAGAGAGCATTTAATCTAGGGCTAATTTTGTACTATAACTGGAGGAAAATCCTCCTTTGTACTCTACCTGATGCCTTATGAATTATGAGACTTTCCACTTTGGCTGGTGTACAGTTACTATTCCTGTGCCTTAGTTGAGCTCTGAGGATTGTTCACTGTAATCTTTTTGGGTGTTTTTTTGCCTGGCCTTGAGTAATTTCCTCACTGACATGCACTGACTGGTACTCAGCTGAATACTTAAGGGAACCTAACTGCTGCAGATCTCCAGAGTTCTCTTTCTTTGTGCAGCTCTCTTCTCTCTGATACTCTCCTTAAAACTCTAGCCTTTTTGACTTCCCTCAATATTCACTTCTTTCTTCTCAAGTTAAGGAGACCACTAGGCTCTGTTTCAGTTACTTCTCCCTAGGACACAGTCTGGAAATTTTCTCCAAGTAGTAATCTGAGGTAATTGTAGGCTTCACCTCACTTGTTTCCTTTTTCTCAGTGATCAGTGTCTTTCACTGGCTAATGTTCAATATCCAAGAACCACTGTTTGTCCAGACATTCTGCTGCTTCAAGCAGGACAATGAATCCAGTCTCCATTACTTCATCTCAGTCAGAAAAAGAGTTGATCATAAATTTTGAAAATTTATTCTCCCTGTAGAGTCTCTGTGTTTAAGTTTTCTATTATTGTATAATAAGTCATTTCAAAAATTATTGGATTATCACATAGTAGTATTTATTTCGCCCATGAATCTATAGTTTGGACATAACTCTATGAGGACAGCTCATCTTTGTTCCACCTGGCATTAGTTGGGTGGTTCAAAAGCTGGTGGATGGAATCATCTGAATCCTCATTCAAATGTCTGGTCATTGATACTGGCTATTAGTTAGGATCTCATGTGGAGCTGTTATCAGAACATCTCATGCCATCTTGTCATATGGTGACTTGGCTTTTTTATAGCATTGTGGCTGGGTTCTCAAGACTAAGTGTTTAGAGATAGAGAAAATCATGTGAGTGCTACATCTTTTATTTAACCTTGCCTTGAAAATTACACCCTGACTTCATCACATTCTTTAGAAGCATGTCTCTAAAACCAGGTCATATTCAAGGAGAGAGGAATTAGACTCCATCTTTAGATGTGAGAAATGTCAAAAGAAATTGTGGACATGTTTTTAAAACTCCAAACTTTGTTTTCTCTATGCTGCTTTTTTCCTGCTTATTTTGATCTCCATTTTTCATATCAGATATTTTCCTCTGTCATCTGATATTCATTGGTTGGATGTTCATAATTAAGATGGGGTACTAAAAATCTTCAAGTGTGTGGGAAGATTTGTCCATTCTGACCTTTACTTTATTGTGAAGAAATTTTAAAAATATGTTTAGGTATTTCCTCTTAAGCCAACCCGATTCCCTAGGGGAAAAAAATCTACAATGTCTTCTTTGGAGGAGGAAGATGAATATTCTGGGACATGAACGAAGGAAGAGAGCTGTGACGCCTCAGAATCAAGGATGCAGATAAAATCCAGATCCCTATATTCTGTCCAGTACCTCCATTCTCAGTTGAAGTTCCATCTACTATTCCCCTTCTAGAAAATATAATTTTATTCTTTATCTGGGGTGAAAGAAGGGCCATTCTTCAGGTGGCTCATCAGAGTGTAGAAGACGATATGGGATCTACATAGTTCTTAAAGAGACTTTCAAACAATCCTTATTCAATCACCACTTCCAGAAGAACTTAGAACCAACCATCTCTGAGTCTTTGGACAATTTCTCCACATAAATCAGGTGGATTTCTGTTTTCCCCACTGCTACCATAGGATGTCTTTTTCATACATTGTTTGCTAAGAATTTGTAACTCATCTCTACTGGTTTATCTGTTTCCAAAATTACGTTTTTGCTGTCTTCTCTTCCACTCTTCCCCCTCTTGTAGGTTTAGTCTTTTAATAAATTCTTTTGTTGCCATTTGATGGGTGAAGGGATAAGCAAGTGTAAGCATGTGTTTAATCCATTAACTTTTCTCAGAATTCAACCTTATTTTTTAAAGTTTTACCTTCAGATTACTCAATGCCAAGATTACAAACTATCCTCTTTGTAACATCTAATCTTCTAATTAGTTTTCTCTCCTCCCTTGGACTCTCTCCAGCACTCACTTAACAAATCTTCCTTTTTTTTTTTTCTTTTGTAGAAATCTTCCTAAGTGGCTTCTAACCATTTTCATGCCTTTTCTGGATGATTTGGTCCAGTTGGTTAAAAAAAAAACAAAACCCACGACTTTTAGATTAGATTATCTGCATTAAAATTATAACCTTCAATGTTTCTTCTAGTACTTCATACTTTGGGGATTCTCCTCAAAGTGCCACTTTACATTTTTATTTCTATTCCAATACCTGTCTGGATCACGCATATGTACATCATGTTTCTACTTCATTTTTTTCTCAAAAGAAACATTAAATATCTACTACAGTGATCACATTTACAAACACATGACATAATTTATTTTGTCTATAGATAAAGCAAAGTAAAATAAAATTCAAATTTTACTGATGATTAGGGAGAGAAAGAATCCCAAGCAGACTCCATACTCTCAGCGCAGAGACTACCATGGGTCTTGAACTCACAAACTGTTGAGATGACAACCTGAACTGAAATCAAGAATCTGATGCTTAACTGACAGAGTCACCCAGGCGCCCCTTACTGGTGATTAGGACATTCCTCTAGAAGAACACACTTTTTTTTTCCCTTTAAATACTGAGGGCAATCAATTAGAACTAATTACTGTCTACAATGAACACAGAAGCCTAGAATAGTTAAGAGTTTGTCAAATGTCGTGCAGCCAGATCATAGCAGAACTAATTTCAGTCCTTTTCAAACTTTCATACTGACTCATATATGCTTCAAATTTGCTTTTAAAGGAATAAATAAGTGCTACTAAACATTTTCTAGCTGAAGTAGGTAATAAACTGAAAATAAAATAATAAATTTTTATGTACCTATCACCCAATTCCAACAATTTTCATTTCATGATCTGTCTCATCTTATCCATACCCCACCTATTTCTCTAATTGGATTACTACAAAGCAAATCCCTGAAATTATATCATTTCATAAATGATGAACTTAGTCCAGTGAAGAAATGGGCAGAAGACATGAATAGAGACTTTTCCAAAGAAGACATCCAGATGGCCAACAGATACATGAAACATCTCTCATCATCAGGGAAATACAAATCAAAGCCACACTGAAATACCACTTCACACTGTCAGAGTGGCTAAAATGAACACATCAGGAAACTATAGATGTTGGCAAGGATGTGAAGAAACAAGACCCTCTTGCACTGTTGGTGGGAATGCAAACTAGTGCAGCTGCTCTGGAAAAGTGTGGAGGTTCCTCAAAAAATTAAAAATAGAACTATCCTATGACCCAGCAATAGCACTGTTAGGAATTTACCGAAGGGATACAGGAGTGCTGATGCACAGGGGCACAGGTACCCCAATGTTTATAGCAGCACTCTCAACAATAGCCAAATTATGGAAAGAGCCTAAATGTCCATCAACTGATGAGTGGATAAAGAAGATGTGGTTTATACATAAAATGGAATACTACTTGGTAATGAGAAAGAATGAAATCTGGTAATTTGCAGCAATGTGGCTGAAACTGGAGGGTATTATGCTAGGTGACTTGAGTCAGTCAGAGAAAGACAGATATATGTTTTCACTCATATGTGGATCTTAAGAAACTTAACAGAAGACCATGGGGGAAGGGGAGGGGAAAAAATAGTTACAAACAGAGAGGGAGGGAGGCAAACCATAAGGGACTCTTAAATATAGAGAATAAACTGAGGGTTGATGAGGGGTGGGAGAGGGGAAAGTGGGTGATGGGTATTGAGGAAGGCACTCGTTGGGATGAGCACTGGGTATTGTATGGAAGCCAATTTATATNCATAAAATGGAATACTACTTGGTAATGAGAAAGAATGAAATCTGGTAATTTGCAGCAATGTGGCTGAAACTGGAGGGTATTATGCTAGGTGACTTGAGTCAGTCAGAGAAAGACAGATATATGTTTTCACTCATATGTGGATCTTAAGAAACTTAACAGAAGACCATGGGGGAAGGGGAGGGGAAAAAATAGTTACAAACAGAGAGGGAGGGAGGCAAACCATAAGGGACTCTTAAATATAGAGAATAAACTGAGGGTTGATGAGGGGTGGGAGAGGGGAAAGTGGGTGATGGGTATTGAGGAAGGCACTCGTTGGGATGAGCACTGGGTATTGTATGGAAGCCAATTTATATAAATTATATTTTAAAAATAACAAATAAATAAACATTTAAAATAAATAAAATCTCTGGGCATGGAGGAGGGCACTTGTGGGGATGAGCACTGGGTGTTATATGGAAACCAACTTGACAATAAACTATTTAAAAAATAATAATAAAATAAAATAAAATAAATAAACTTTCAAAAATATTAAAAATTTAAAAACTGAGTTGAAAACCAATCAATAGTTTAGATTAACTAGTATCAATTACCTGTAACAGATTTAAACTATTATGAAAATATTCCTAACTAGAAGTGAGCTCTATCAAGGTGACCATGTGCTTATATTATTTAATATTTCAACAGGAAAATGTACGTACTGATCTAAGCCAAGATAGGCAAACCTCAGAAATCTCAGCTTCAAGCTTGACAATTATCCAACCTCTTGACTCTAGGTCTAACTTCTGCCCTTTGTACTTGAATTTCATTTTAGTTTCACTGGTTTGAGCTGCTCTCAACAGATGTGGGCTTGCCTCACCTCTCTGGTTCTTCCTGTTCTATTTCAAATAGTATTTATCTCTACATTTTCAAGCACAGCTTAATTTCCAATAAAAAGTAGAAATTCATCTGATGCTTATTGAAAGAATGAGGAGGATGGCAAAGAAATCTCAGTGAAGGAAGAACTACTAGTCATGGCTCTGGGCTCATCTGATCAAAGTAGCAGTTTTCCTTTCAATTTTTAGTATGTTTTGCTGCTCAGAAAAATTCTGATACCCAATTACTTCTCATCTGCAGAATCATTCAAATAACCTTGGGGATACAAACCAGCCAGGGTGGCCCCTGCATCAGGCACAACGAGGGGACCCCTGTGGGTTGACTACTCATGCTTTATTTCTAACGATCCCTGAGCAGCCTAGATCTTAGACAGAAGATGTCTTCTTGGTGCCATTAAGAGCTTTTTAGGAAACAATGTAAGTGTCCATCAATGGATGAATGGATAAAGAAGATGTGGTATGTATATACAAAACAGAAGAAAATCCTGTCATTTGTGACAACATGAATGAAACTTGAGGGCATTATGCTGAGTGAAATAAACCAGACCAGAGAAAGACAAATAGTGCATAGTGTCACTTATACATGGAATTTTTAAAAATAAAGTCAAACTTAGAGTAGAAAAGTGGTTACCAAGGCTAAGGGGAAGTAAGAAATGGGATAGGTTGGTAAAAGGGTACAAACTTTCAGCTATAGGATGGGTAAGGTCTGAGGACCTAATGTAAAATATGGTTTACTACAGTTGATAACACTGTATTGTATAACTGAAATTTGTTAAGAGAGTACTTCAATGTTTTCACATATGTGTGTGTATGTATGCGTGACATGATGGATATGCTAATTAACTAGGGAAGAATCCTTTCACAAGGTATACATATATCAAATCATCACAGTGCACACTTTAAATACCTTACAGTTTTGTCAATTACACCTCAATAAAGCTGGAAAAAAAGAGCTTTCTATTGTGGATGGAACGAAGGGGTTGAGGGAAGAACACTCTTTTCCTGCGGTATTTCCTTACAGAGCACCCACTGCTCCAAAAACAGGAGACACTTTGTGGATATAAGAAGCTATTTTTTAACAATGCTGTCTTCTAAATGAGAGAAAGTCCAGATGCCAGACAGCATTCTGCCACCAGAAGGCCTATGTCAGCATCACCATGTGGACCCATGCAGTAAAGCCCCAGAAGATAGTTGGGGCGGGTGTCAGGCCCAGCCCAGAAGGAGGAACTTCAGAGTGTGCACTCCTGACTCCGGTGAGGACTTGCCTGTGTGACCTCAGGTCGCAGACTTCGTCAGGACCCTCGTGGGTAAAGCAGAATTCACAACGCCAAGCCAACCATAGGCCATGTGAGTGCAACAGCAGCCCTGCTGTGAAGGTGTTAGAGAATGAAACACTTCATTCTTTTAAAAAAATAAACCTTTCCACTAATCTCTATACCCTCAAATTGGGACCACTGGGTCCTTGATTTGTATACGAGAGAGAAACGGTTTTGGAGAGCAAACTGTCTTGGCCCTGAGAATAATTTCTTACTTGTGTAGTTGAGGACGGTTTATTATGGGTCTGTTTAGTGTCACAGTCAAGGGAGGGAAGGCATAAAAGGCTGATCCAAGAAGCCATCTTGCTCAGAGGAGTGATGAAGTACATTTTTGTGTGCTGAGGCACTCTTATGGGTTAGATTTCTTTGCAGAATGAGCCCGAGTAGGCAGGTACAAGAATAGAACAGTTCACTGGAGAAGATTATTAGTGAAACCAGAGGCTTATCTGGCCCTGCGTCTCTGGGGGAGCTGCACAAAGAGGGAGAACTAATCCATTCCAAGAAGAAGAAAGAGATGGCGCCTTATCCCTAATTTGATATATCACTCATATGGTGGGTGGGAAAGTTCTTTCAAGTCCTTTTGGCCTGGGCAGTAAATTATTCTTCAAGTTTCTGTTTTGTAGTGGTCAGTGAGCTGTGAGTCATACAGTGACTCACAGCACCATCATCAATGTATATTTTGGGGTGCTTACTGGGTTCTTGGGTTCATACTGATAAGGCAAGCTAGCTTTTGTTGTGACTGAGTCTTTTTCCGTGCTACGTGTTTTCTGTGTTTTCTTAGCTGCCACAGTCATCCTGATGGTGTCATACTACTCAGAGTGACAGAAATGCAAAACACTCTTTGAAACTAGGCAGACAAGAACATTAAGCATTTGGAGAATTTAAAACTGTACACCCACGTTGGGCCCATTAACTATGTATTTGTAAAATCATTTTCAGTTTTATCTTGCTCTAACAAAAGGAAGTACATTGATGTTCTGTTTTGGAAAAAGATTCTCTTCTGCTGCTCAATAGCTATGTGACCTAGGGCTCATCTCTTAATTTCTGAGGGCTTCAAGTTTCCTTGTGCACTGTACACAACATTTATTCTATAGTAACATATCGCTAAGGCCTCAAAAAAGCCTGGAAAGTAGCAGAACACATATCTCTCTTTCAAGAGCCTTCTTGGGCCATGCCTCCCTCAACCCAGGCTATGCCTACTAATGATTTCTCTATGAGCAGCTGACGATTTGAGCTTGGTTTACAGGTTGTTCATACAATATGCTGGCACTAGAGAGAAATAAATAACAAGAAACTTACAGCCCCATTCAAGTATATTCATCCATTTAACACATATCCAACATCTACTATGTACCAGGCACCTTTCCAGATGCTGAGGATACAGCAATGTCAAAACAAAACAAGTTTTGACTCTCAAAGAGCTTACCTTGTAGTGTGGGAAGATGGACAGTAAAGATTATAAATAAGTTAATTATATAGAAGGTGTAAAGACCTATGGAAAATTAGATTAGGATGTGAGCTAAGGAGTGCCAGTATATTGCCAGGGATTGAAATTTTCAAAGGTAGGCTTGGGCTTGGGTTCACTTCAAAGGTGACAATAAGCAAACTTGAATGAGGTGAGAGAGTAAGCCATAAGGATAGCTTACGAAGAGAAAAGAGCCACAGGGAGTCAGGAATGGAAACATAGCTGGTGTGTTGGAGGAAGTGCAAAATGGCCAGTGGCTGGAGGAGAGTGAATTTAGTGGAGAGTAAGACATTAAGTCGAAGGAATACAGGGAGCCAAAGCATATAGGACTTTGTAGGAGCTTTTGTAAGACTTTTGACTTTTACTTGAACAAAATGGGAAGCCACTGGAGGATTTTAAGCAAAGGAGAAGATCTGACTTACATTTTATAAAAAAGATTAATCTGTTCAGTGTGTTAAAGAATAAAATGAAGTGGTAATTTTGGAGATGCTAAACCCATTTAGGAGACATAAAGATCCATATGCTTTAAACCCCCTCTCATGGGTCCAACCTACATCCTCTCTGCCTATTTGCCCCTTATCTTCTATTATTCCTTCCAGGCCTCTGACCAATGAGCCAAGCCATTCACCACTGCCAGGAGCCTTGAATACTGATGCCACAGGCCACTTCTCCCTGTTGGGTTACATTCATGTGATGTCAGTCTGAGTGGAGTTACAGCCATGTGTTACACTCATGTGTAAAGCTGCATAATGGTTAAAGCAAGGAAAATGGCCAAAGAAACCCAAGACAGGTTAAATTGAGAGGATATGAAGGATACAGAATTGTCTTAGACATAAGGAGTGTGGACTATGGTTAAATTTATGATATAGCCCTTAGAGCACAACTAAGACAATATTGTGTCAGAACTGGATGAAGAATAGACATTCACCAAACATCCTGCACATGTAGATGAATGCCTCACCTTACTTAAGGAGAGGATAAGTATCTTCCTGCTTTTTTTGAGATGTGGTTACATTATATTCTGCAGGAACATGTTTTTGAGGAGTTAGCATTTTTGAGCTAGAATATAAGTGGATGCTAGTAGCCAAAGCGTGGACTATGGTGGTTATTTGCCTTTTTAAAAATTTTTTGGATGCCTAGCATATGATTCCCTTAATAAGTGTGGAGAATTTGCAATTGTGTGATGCTGGTGGGAAGCAGGGCCTTGTCCACTGCAATAGGGGAAACTGAAAGTGCCAGATAATCTTTTACCCTGACCCTTCCAATGAGGGCATGAGCATCTAGCTCAACTAATCAGATGCTCTTGCCTAGGAATTTCAATCTGAAGAAAGATCTGCAAATAAGTAATTAAATCATTCCACTGATAAAGATGTAAGCATCCAGTGTCCAGTGACAGCAATGTCTCCTGTCCAGGATGGCAGCAGCAACACCATCACTGCTATTTCTCAAATGTGGCATGACCCTGAATGTAGTTCTGCCTACCTAGATTTTTATAGCTCCTGCTATTTTCCAAACTTGGTTCTTCAGCTTTCCTATTGAGCTTCCCTTAGAACTACTAATATTCCTTTAACAAATTTCTTTTTTCCCTTAAAGTTAGGAAAACTGATTACTATTGTGCATAAAAGAAATCCCCGCCTGGTATACTGTCAGTTACTTACCCAATATCTATCTATTCTCCTATCATCCTTGCTAGTTGAACCAAGATTTTTTAAAGAGTCAGCCATGTAGCTCCAGCCAAGCTACTTACATTCCCACTTCCCATTCAGCTCAGTGTGTCCACAAGACACAGAAATGGTTAATAAGGTATAATCAGAAGTCTGTTAATATATAGTATCAGATACCTCTTGTGTGTTACCTCCTGTTATTTCAATATCAACTGTCCCCCAGGCCTTGGCCACTTATTCCATCTCAACTATTGCTGTGGTGACAAACTCCATGCTGTATGAAGTTCTACTGCCTGAATCCAACATCCAGAGTCTCTGGCTCTGTCTCCTCCTACATTCTCGAACTCAGAGGAAGGACTACATTTCAGGACATGGACACTGGTTCTCCTAGTAGCTATTCAAAGTGCAAGGTAACATCATCTAGAAAAGTGAGCACTTAAACCAACAAGAGACAGTACATGGGAGAAAACCAGATGATAAATACTTTTTTTCACTCCTCCATCTACTAGACTGCTCTAAGCCATGGCTTTTCTGCATAGCCTGAACAGTGACATCTCACATGGCCAAAAGAGTAGACTTGATCAAACAAAAGCTCTGTCTCTTAGTGCCTTGAGCAGAGAAGCAGTACCTGGCATAGAAATATATCAGGTTTCACTTACTTGTTTCCTCACTCCTCGTTTATCTCATTCTTGCTACCAGGAGATAGTACCTCCCAATAAAACATTATCACTTAAGCCTTGCCAAGAGCCTTGATTTTTCTAGGGAAACCCTACTAAAACAATCTCTTTTAAGACTTTTTCTAATAAACAGAACAGGCTGACACAGTCCTTTCTCCCTTCTTCCCACCTTGAACATGGACATGATGTCTGGAGATATTTTGTAAACATTAGGGAAAGGCCAAAAGAATCAAAAAAGCACTGGTTAAGACAGAGTTGAGTTGCTGAACCATAGTCAACAGTTTACCTACCTGTAAAACTCTTGCACCTGAGAAAAATTGATTTCATTTTTTAAACCATCAAAGTAAGGTTTCCTGGTACTTGCAGCTGAATAAAATGCTAACAGATATACCTACCCAAGTGTTAGATTTCCAATTTCTTAATAGTATATATTGTCACACAATCAAGGTATTACAATAAACAAAAGCTAAAAAATTTTATGCAGCAATAGTTCTGTTTGATTTTGCTTTGTTTATGTGAAGCATGGCTCTCAATCCAATTTCTAGTAAACATAGTGAATATTTCCACCTCTCTTATCTGGCCCACTCTACAATTCCATATGCTCCTTACCATCTGTCTGGGAGTTCTTCAGCATCCTACTTTAGAGTTTCTCTCCAATGTTTATGTTTTTGACTTCTGGGTCCCTTTCACTGAGGCTTCCTTATAAACACATATTACACGGATCTTCTCTGAACATTGTGTGTGTGTGCACGCGCGCACGTGCACATGTGCTGGGTCACTGAGAGATTCATTTGTGTTATGGAAAGGAAGAAATGCCAGATTTAAAACAAACAACCAAACAGATGCACACACACAGACACACACGCAATCTTCTGGAAATTACTAAGAACAGAGTAAAAGGGATCAAGCAAGGAACTCTGTCCTATCTTCCATTATTTTAGACCTCCAGCAGAGAAGAGAAATACATATTTTAGTCCTTCAGTGAGGCAGGACTTAGAATCACTTATAACTAATGATAGCAATGGAGAATCCTTCAGTCTGGCAATGCTGGAATCAACCTGTAAAAGAAAGACCCTAGGGGTGCCTTGGTGGCTCAGTCAGTTAAGTGTCTGACTCTTGATCTCAGCTCAGGTCTTGATCTCAGGTTTGTGAGTTCAAGCCCTGCGTTGGGTTGAACTCACGCTGAGTGAGAAGCCTACTTAAAAAAATTTTTTAAAAGACCCTAAACTTCTGATTGCTTCATAGATTAGCAGAGTCTCCTTTGTGAAGAAAATAGAAGAGATACCAGATTTATAATATATATACCCAAAAAACCTACAATTTATTCTATATAAATTTAATAGATATAATCTTTGATGCTCAGTATTTTTATTATTTCTCAAAATTATTTTAGAATTAACTCAAAGGCCCATATAGCATATTGACAAGAAGTCCAGTATCACATTCTTAGGCCTCTCTTGTCTCTCCTGAACTATGCTAGAACCTTGTACTACAAAGGATTTCTGCAGAACTTTCCCTCCAAAATAAGAGAGAAAGAACCTTGATATCTATCTTCCAATGCTGCTACAGAACACTGGATCTCTTCTTCTCTCTGTCATTGTTCATTGTACCTACAAAAGATTTTCATATGCCCCTACCCTCCAGGTACCCAAAGATTACCATCCTCCTCCAGAAAGAGGCTACTCAAAGGCACTTTCACTATTCTACAACCAGGGTATCCCTTGCCAATTTTCTAGGTTCTCCATTTTCCTGCAAAGTCTTGGCGCTCCCAGAGGCACTACCTAGAAGTGACTTAGTCCTCTCTTCAGTGGAACCCACTACCACTAGCCCACTGCACAATCTCAGAGAACCAGGCAGGAGTTGTGTCACTTAGCTTTTCAATCCCCCAAACACAAAAGATTCCTTTCCTTTTTCAACAAACAATGGAAGATAGACCTTCAAATCATGCACGGCTATCTACAGATGGATGCATTCAGAATAGGCCACAGATGCCTGGAAACACCTTTGGCTCCATAATCACAAAGGCTTAATCTCTAAATGGAAAAAATACCTTCTGATTATCAAAGTGTAAATTATTACCTCATGATTATCAAGGGAATTTTCAGGCATCCCTCTTGACAAAAGCTATGAAAGTAAAATACAAGTATAGCATTTAGTAGATTCCCTCCTACATACAATAACCAAGAAGAAAATTTAATGGAAACACTCTGCTCTATAATGGACCCCCTACTGGTTTGTCTGCACAGACTCTCAAATTCTGAAAAATGGCCTGCACCATCAAGCAGTAGTCTTCCTATATTCCCCTCTTTTTTCCTGCCTTTTCTGGTTTCATTTGAACATTTTATATAATTCCATCTTCTCTCCTCTCTTAGTATAATCAATCATTATTATTAATTTTTTAATTGTTATCCTAGAATTTGCAACATACAGTTACAACTAAGTCCACTTTCAAGTGACAGAGTATTTCTAATTCCTCTCTCTTTCCCTTAGAATGCTATCATTCACTTGTTCATAAGCTATAAATATGAAATACAGAGCTTATTTTCAACAGTTGTCTAGTAGATAAATTCAGAATAAAAGCTTTTATTTTACCTTCATTTAATCCTCTCTAACATTCCTCTTTCATTATGTAAATCCAAGTTTCTAAACTATTTCATTTTCCTATTCTCTGAAGAACTCCTTTTAACATTTCTTGCAAGACAGGTTTATTGGTAACAAATTCCCTCAAATTTTTTTTTACAAATAATTTATTGTCAAGTTGGTTTCCATATACACCCAGTGTTCTCCCCACAAGTGCCCTCCTCCATGCCCATCATCCCCTTGCCCCCCCACACCCATCAGTCCTCAGTTTGTTCTCATCATTCAAGAGTCTCTCNAACTGGGGTACATGTGCTCCTATGCATCAACACTCCTATATCCCTTGGGTAAATTCCTAGCAGTGCTATTGCTAGGTCATAGGGGAGTTCTATTGTTAATTTTTTGAGGAACCTCCACACTGTTTTCCAGAGGGGCTAAACCAGTTTACATTCACACCAATAGTGTAGGAGGGTGCCCGTCTCTCCACATCCTCGCCAGCATCTAGAGTTCTCTGATTTGCTCATTTTAGCCACTCTGACTGGCGTGAGGTGGTATCTCAGTGTGGTTTGGATTTGTATTTCCCTGATGAGGAGGGATGCTGAGCATCGTTTCATGTGTCTGTTGGCCATCTGGATGTCCTCTTTGGAGAAGTGTCTGTTCATATCTTCTGCCCATTTCTTCACTGGGTTGTTTGTTTTTCGGGCGTGTAGTTTGGTGAGTTCCTTATAGATTCTGGATATTAACCCTTTATCTGATATGTCATTTGCAACTATCTTTTCCCATTCCGTTGGTTGCCTATTAATTTTCTGGGTTGTTTCCTTGGCTGTGCAGAAGCTTTTAATCTTGATGAGGTCCCAATCATTTATTTTTGCTCTTGATTCCCTTGCTTTTGGGGATGTGTCAAGTAAGAAGTTGCTGCGGTGGAGGTCAAGGAGATTGTTTCCTGCTTTCTCCTATAGGGTTTTGATGCTTTCCTGTCTCACGTTCAGGTCCTTGATCCATTTTGAGTTTATTTTGGTGTATGGTGTGAGAAATTGATCTAGTTTCAATCTTCTGCATGTTGTTGTCCAATCCTCCCAACACCGCTGTTAAAGAGGCTGTCTTTTTTCCATTGGATGTTCTTTCCTGCTTCGTCAAAGATTAGTTGGCTATATACCTATGGTCCAGCTCTGAGTTCTCAATTCTTTTCCATTGGTCTATGTGTCTGTTTTTGTGCCAATACCATACTGTCTTGATGATGACAGCTTTGTAGTAGAGGCTAAAGTCTGGGATGGTGATACCTCCTGTTTCGGTTTTATTCTTCAGTATTACTTTGTCTATTCTGGGTCTTTTGTGGTTCCATACAAATTTTAGGATAAGTTCCAGTTTTGAGAAGAATGCGGGTGCAATTTTGATTGGGATTGCATTG